>NC_042615.1:337721791-337850962 GCF_901001135.1 Rhinatrema bivittatum
CATCAGCTGAAGATTATGTATATTTTTCATAATTACCCCCAACAGAACCCCACTGCAATAATCAAAAATTGGCATTATCAATGCCTGTGCTATTATTTTAAATACACAGAAACTCATGTTTCCCCTGATCTTCCTCAATTACCTTAATTAAAAAATTTCTCCTCACCATCAAGGAAATATGAGGTTCAAAGGTTAATTTATCAACATATTGAACTCCCAAATTCTGTGCTTCTGGAGTGTTTCTCCGTTTCTTGATCTCAAACTTATTAACAATGCAAAAAACAGTCTTTTATATGCTTTGTAAATGAAGCATCTCAAAATGATGTAGAGTTGATGCATTGCCAGAGAAAATCTAAAGTAATCACTGTCTTACTTGATGGAGAAGCATTAATGCTTGATAACAAACAATTACAAAGACAAGAAATATTCCTGGCACTGCTGGTACTAGCCTTCCAGTAACCACCTAATCTGAATCAAAACTTAGTAAGAAGCAAGTTTCTAACGGAATCTTAGAAAGAAGAAAATGTCACAAATCTCAAAATAAGGGGATCCTACTCATATCCCTCTTGTTGCACCGGAGGTAGACCCTTGGGCCGAGGTGGGGTTGACGCAACCCATAGGTAAGGACCTACAGGTCTCCACCATTGGTAGATGGAGTGGTCTAATAGGCAGAGGCCGCTGGAGCTTCACTTATACCAGCCCTCATTCCCCGCAGGTTGAGCCTTTGGGTGCCGGGGCTGGCAAGACTTAGGTGAGCCTCAAGATAGAATAGCAAGAGAAGTTGGTTCAGCCCAGAGACAGCAGGTGAGGGATGGTGTAGTCCTACTCTGGACTGAGTAAGGTTCTGGAAACTCGGGCGCCAATGAAACAAAGGCAGACTGAGGGCACTCGAGCAAAGTAGTTAAATCACTAGCAGATTGTGATAAATTGCAGGAAGACCTTGTGAAATTGGAAAATTGGGCTTCAAAATGGCAGATGAAATTAAATGTGGATAAGTGCAAGGTGATGCATTTAGGGAAAAATAACCCATGCTATAGTTACACAATGTTAGGTTCCATATTAGGTGCTACAACCCAAGAAAGAGATCTAGACGTCATAGTAGATAACACATTGAAATCGTCGGTTCAGTGTGCTGCAGCAGTCAAAAAAGCAAACAGAATTTTGGGAATTATTAGAAAGGGACTGGTGAATATAACGAAAAATGTCATAATGCCTCTGTATCGCTCCATGGTGAGACCGCACCTTGAATACTGTGTATAATTCTGGTTGCGGCATCTCAAAAAAGATATAATTGCAATGGAGAAGGTACAGAGAAGGGCTACCAAAATGATAAGGGGAATGGAACAGCTCCCCTATGAGGAAAGACTAAAGAGGTTAGGACTTTTCAGCTTGGAGAAGAGACGGCTGAGGGGGGATATGATAGAGGTGTTTAAAATCATGAGAGGTCTAGAACGGGTAGATGTGAATCAGTTATTTACTCTTTTGGATAATAGAAAGACTAGGGGATACTCCATGAAGTTAGCATGTGGCACATTTAAAATTAATCGGAGAAAGTTCTTTTTTACTCAACGCACAATTAAACTCTGGAATTTGTTGCCAGAGGATGCAGTTAGTATAGCTGTGTTTAAAAAAGGATTGGATAAGTTCTTGGTGGAGAAGTCCATTACCTGCTATTAATTGACTTAGAAAATAGCCACTGCTATTACTAGCAACGGTAACATGGAATAGACTTAGTTTTTGGGTACTTGCCAGGTTCTTATGGCCTGGATTGGCCACTGATGGAAACAGGATGCTGGGCTTGATGGACCCTTGGTCTGACCCAGTATGGCATATTCTTATGTTCTTATAGGTAGGCTGAAGCCTGATGTCCACGTCCAGGCGGAAGAGGCATCCAATGGTAGGCTTGAGTCAGGGCCGGTGGCAATTCAGGGGCTGTGGCAAGCGATGCTGAGGTCTGATCATGGAGATGGTCAATAGCGTAATCAATCAAAGCTGAGGTCTGATCACGGAGATGGTCAATAGCATAGTCAATTGAAGCTGAGGTCCGATCACAGAGAAGTCAATAGCATAGTCGGCAAAATGAAGGACAGGGTCTGGAGATAGGCAATACGTGGTCAGGCGAAGTGGAGGTCTGGGTCTGGAGATAGGCTGTAGTGAAGTCAGGCGAAGTGAAGTCAAAGTCCGTGTAATCAATCTGAAGCATAGGCAGGGCAGGAACGAGGAAACAGGAACCGGGAACAATGAGGATCAGGAACATAGAGTAAAGACGAATCTCTTAGCAGCAACGAGTAGTTGACCAGTGAGGAGACCTGTTGCAAAGGCAATGCTATGGAGCAGGGCCTGAGCTTAAATACTATGAAGAGGTTGACATCATCATCCAGGGCTGTGGCCAGGTTCCCACCGCGGTCCCTACATAAGGTTCAGCGATGCGCGCGTGCCTAGGGAGGGGCATGGCGCGGGTAGTGCGTCTCGCCGCAGGCCACGCGGAGAGGCCCGATGAGCGGTAGCATCATGACCTGGAATGCTGGGGACTGTGGCAGAGCCAGAGACACCGGAGGGGACCCGAGGTTGGGGCTGGCGGCCCACCGCCGCTAGTGAGGAGGAACCAGAGGCTGGAGTCCTTGTGGAAAGGTGAGGGAGGTATGCCGCAGATGGCATGCGTAACACCTCCTCTAACGTAGAATATATTATTCAATTTAGAAAATATAAGAGAGAAATGCTGCATTAGCGATACAGGCCAAGTTAAAGTCAAGAATAAACTTAGAAAGATACAAAATGACACATTACAAAAAGAACGGTGTTCTGTCCCCAGCAGTGGGTACATATTTGTATCTGTCTATATTGTAGTTTAACTGTGTTTAGAGCAGTCCTCCCATCTGAGGATTCTTAATACTGAAGCACTGTTTGTAACCTATGATAAAAATCTGTGAGCCTTTGCCTTTAAGAGAAGCCCCCCTCCCCCCTCCACTTTCTCTCACCATCTGGAGAGCTTGAATCCCATTGAATCTAACTTGAGTTTTCCAGGGTGCCTTATAAGTTCAAAGGACTGCCCTTAATGCTCCACCTGTGTAACATGGTTCTTAGGCCCGCTGCCATTGGTTCCTGACCCCTGCCTCTAGCTTGTGGAGGCATTTCCTTCAGCAGCTCTCGACGAGAGTTCAGTTTGCTCCATGCTTGCTTCCAAGTAGCAGTGCTCTGTGTGACCCCTTGAAACGGATTAGGTTTCAGCTTCCCTTTATCGCCCTTTTCTAAGGACTAAATCAGCCTCAGATTCCTCTTACCTTCTCACCCTTGCAACCCAAGAAACTCCATTCTCCCTTCTCCTACCTCATCTCCAGTTACCAAAGATTCTTGCCTGGGGCTTGCATTTGAAATGCAACAATTATGAGTAGAATTACTTGTACAATAAATAATTTCAGACTTACAGAATCTTTGTCTTGAGGACTGATTGGAGGGAAAGTTTAGCTGCCTGGATAACAAAACACAAATGTTTTACCTGAGCCAGAACAAACGGCAAGAAGGCAACACCTCCATAGAGGAATACTTTCGGGATCATGCATCAATGACCTAATGATTAGGATATTAAAAGGGACATTCAAAGCAATCCAGGAATGTAAGAATTTTGAAGTTAAAATGATTAAACACTTCAGAACTGACTTGAAAGGACTTTAACAGAGGCTTGGATTTCTTTTTAACGCACTGCCAAAAATAAATGTACTGCCTCTCTGTTACCTTCTTTTCACTCCAACGCATTAACTTACCTCCTCCCCTTTCCTCTTCCCCTTCCCACTATCATTATAATGCAATCTGCATTTCACTTGTATTTTTCTGGCAAAATGTCATCTTTCACTCTGACCTCCACGTTCTGTTATGAACTGAGGAAGGGAGTGTTAATGCCAGAAAGCTAATCAAGAAATCTACTAAGGTAAGCCCAAAGAAAAAATATCGCCTTTTTTTTGGTTTTTGGCCTTTATTTCCTGGCATTCGAGTGGAGTAACACAGCAACTGCACTGCTTTATCCAATGGCAAGAACAAAAAACTTTGCCTATTATCTTAGTCACATCCACTCATGTTCTTACTGATTTAAAAGTATTTGACTGCTGCCCTTCTTTTTAGAGCAGGCACGTGCAAATGCATGTAAATATTTAGTCAATGCTGCCACTCGCTGGCATTGTTCCCAGCAAACTGCCCAAACTGTGCCTATTAACCTTCTCCAACTGAAAACTACATCAAGCAGCAGATGGCTAACATGCCAGGAGAGGGCTATGACTGTGGCAGAAGGGGAGGAGATTGCTTTAGAAATAGAACCGTTTGTGACCAAAAGGCACGCTGAGGAATCCCAATGCCTTTGCTTCTTCTAACAGTTAACTGAATTATTGAAAAGAGATGTCAATAGTATTGCAGCTTTAATGAGAAAGCATTGCGCGAAAATGTGCCTAATGTATAAACCTCATGGATGTAGTCAGAAAACAGACCCATTTACTGTTCTGGAGGCCTGGGGTGGGCTGAGCCTTGCATGAATTATCACTGCTTTTAGATTCATACATTTGGCTCTTTTGGAAAGTTAGGGTTAATTCACCTTCAGTTTTTTGGGGGAGGTATGGAAGGCAAATATATTTTCCTGACTAGCAACAGTCATAAAAAGGCCTATGCAGAAGAAGTGGGGTGGGTGGCCAAAAAAATATTTTGCATACACTACATTTCTAGATGTGCAGTCTGTAACACTGGACATACTGAACTTGTGTCCTGTTGCTGGATTCTCTCACAACTGTGCCATTACATTATTACTACACACCGAATACCCTTCACGGGGCTTATGTCTCTTTTCCTGTGTGTCTGCTATGTTAGATATACGTAGCGTTGAATGCGCTATCATATCTTTGATATTATGACCTCTTGGATATTCTAACTTCCCAGTTTTGCAAGTATCTGGATACATCCCTTCAAACATGTGCTTCTGAGCGACCCTCGGTTTTCCCCCATGGTCTAGTTTAAAAGCTGCTCTAATTCCTTTCTAAATGTTAGTGCTAGCAGCTGGGTTCCATTCTGATTAATGTGGAGTCCATCCTGTCAGAATAGGCACATTTTCCCCCCAGAATGTTCCCCAGTTCCTAACAAATCCAAAACCCTCTTCCCTGCACCATAGTCCCATTCACACATTAAGACTCTGGAACTCAGCCTCCTTTTGGGGTCGTGCATGGAATGGGAAACATTTCTGAGAATTCAACCCTGGAGGTTCTGGATTCCAGTATCCTAAGAGCCTAGATTTGGCCTCCAGAACCTCCCTCCTGCACCTTCCTATATTATTGGTACCACACAAATTCCTCAACAGCTGGCTCCTCCCCAGTAGTCTCTAAAATCTTATCTAGGTGTCATGTGAGTCCCTGTTGTCCCCTCAATTTCTGCTTACCCCTGCTCTCACTCCCTAATCTCCAAGTCCCCACATCTCCCCTCTAGTTTCTGAGCCCCCGATTTCTCTCTCTCTCCTCTCCCTGTACCCTCTCTGAAGGAGTTTTAAGCCGGTTTATAGTGTCTGTATCCCTTTTACTTGGTATCTAGCTTTGCAATGCCTCTAAACTGGTCCTGGCTGGTACTCCTATCATGGAGGCAGCAGCTCTCCCCTATTTCTGTCCTGCCTATGGTCCATGGAGTTCAAACAGCAACAAGTTGAACTACATAGCGTTCTATATCTAGGGAGCCCTGTATGAACAAAACAGCTGAACTTTGAACTGCATAGACCACAGGAGTGAAGAAGTTCTGCAGTAGAAGGATCAGCTGGGACCAGGTTAGAGAAACTCTAAAATCTAGAAAAAATAAAATAAAAATGTTTAAAGGGTTAAGCAGTTACTAGCTGTGTTTAATATATGTTAGTCTTTAAGGGTAGTATTTGTTTGCCACTGTTAGAAATCGTGTATGTTTAGAAATAGGAGTTTGCGTTATTTTGTGCGCTTGTAGAAGTTAGTATTTGTTTGCAACTGTTAGGAATTAGGGATGGGCATTCAGGAAAAATGAAATAGGAAATAAGAAATTTCCTATTTCATTTTCCATCATTTTCAAAACAGAATGAGTTAAATTCTGACAAAATGTATGAAAACCTATCTTAAAAAAAAAATTGCCGGTCAGGCCTAGGCCTAGTCTCGAAGCCAGGGCCTCACCTGGGAGTAGATCAAGACCCAAAGCAAGGGTCCAGGCTTATGCCCGAATGCTACTCTGGCGTCTTGTCCTAGGTCTAGGTCTAAAGCTTGCACCTCACTTAGGCATAGGCCACGAACTAAAGAAGGGGCCATAGCATACAACCAAGTGGAACACCGGGGTCTCATCCTAGGTCCTGGCCTAATGCCAGGGCTTAGGTCAAGACCCAAGCAAAGGCCCAGGCCCAGAAAATTTACCAATGACCCCCCCCCCCCCCCCCACACACACACTTACCAAATCTGATGCCATTTCCTGACCAAGTCCTGATGCTGGGGTCTTGGCTCAGACACTGCCTGATGCTGTGTCCAGACATTTGGGCCTTGGCCTATGTTTCAGCCCAGCCCAGATGCCAGGGCTTCAGCCTTGTCCCAGGCCTGATGCCAGGGCTTCAGCCTTGTCCCAGGCCCAATGTCAGGACCCCAGCCTGGAGGCCAGGTCCCTATTCCTGAGGCTTGGCCTAGCCCAGGGCCCAGATACAGGCCCTGGACCCAGGCCCGATGCTGCAGTCTGGTCCAAAGGGCTAAAAGAGACACTAAAGGAGGACCAGGCCATAGCAGAGAATGAAATAATTCTTTGCCTCAGACTTACTGAGGAAGATGTAAGGCAGATACCCATTTAAAGGCAATTATTCAGAGCAAATGAAAGAAATCTCATGGAATCTGGAAGATGTACTAGGGCAAATTGACAAACTGAAGAGTAACATCACCTGGACCAGATGGTATACATCCCAGAGTGCTGAAAGAACTGAAAAATTAAATTGCAAACCTACTATTGGTAATCTGTAAACTATCATCAAAATTAGCTATGGTTCCTGAAGATTGGAGTGTGGCCAGTGGTTTGCTGGTTTCAAAAAGGGTTCCAGGGTGATCTGGGAAACAACAGACCAATGAGTCTGATGTCAGTGCTGGGAAAAGTGGTTGAAAGAACAAAATTATGCTGAACATATAGGTAAGACATTTTAAAGGGACAAAGTCAACTTGGATTTAGCCAAGGGAAGTCTTGCCTCACCAATTTATTACATTTTTTGAAGGTATAAATAAACATGTGAATAAAGGTAAGCCAGTTGATATAGTGTATCTGGATTTTCAGAAATCATTTGACAAAGTAGCTCAGGAGAGACGCTTGAGGAAATTAAAAGTCATAAGATAGGAGGCAATGTTCTGTTATGGATTGAAAACTGGTTAAAAGATAGGAATCAGAGTAGGACTAATTGGTCAATTTTCTCAATGGAGAAAGGTGAATAGTGGAGTTCCCCAAGGATCTGTTCTGGGAACATTGCTTTTTAATATATTCATAAATGACCTGGAAATAGGAAAAAAGTGAGAGGATCAAATTTGCTGATGACGCAAAATTAGTCAAAATTGTTAAATCACAAGAGGATTGTGAGAAACAGCAAGAGAACCTTGCAAGATTGGGTGGCAGGGCATCCAAATGGCAGATGACATTTAATGTTGGCAAGTGCAAAGTGATGCATGTAGGGAAGAACAATCCAAATTATAACTACACAGTGTGCAAGGTTTTTCTTTGGGAGACACCACTCAGGAAAAGGATGGTGGGCATTGTGGGTAATCTGTTGAAATCCTCTGCTCAGTGTAACTGTGGTAGTGGCCGAGAAAGCAAATGCAATTCTAGGAATTATTAGGAAAGGGATAAAGAATAAAACAGAGAATATCATAATGCCTCTGTATCTCTCTATGGAGTGACCTCATTTTGAGTATTGTGTGCTGTTCTGGTCACCACATCTCAAGAAAGACATAGCAGAATTAGAAAAGGTAAAGAGAAGGGTGACCAAAATGATCAAGAGGATGAAATGATTCCCCTATGAAGAAGGCTAAAGAGGTTAGGACTCTTCAGGTTGGAGAAGAGATGTCTGAGGGGAAATATGAGACAGGTCTATAAAATAATGAATGGAGTGGAATGGGTAAACCCGAATTGCTTGTTTACTCTTTCCAAAAGAACAAAGACTAGGGACATTCAAATAATTTATTTGGTGATACATTTAAGACAGAGAGGAGAAATTTTATTTTTTACTCAAAGCATAATTAAACTCTGGAATTCATTGCCAGAGGATGTGGTGAAAAATGTTATTGTATTTGGCTTTAAAAAAGGTGTAGACAAGTTCCTGGAAGACAAAGTCCATAAACCATTATTATGTTGGACTTGGGGAAATATGGTGTATGATGTCTTCACCTCTTTGGGCTCAGTGGATTGATTTAAACAGAGGGGGAGGGTTGGCAGGCTTGCATAACAGGTGGCAATAAAGGTACCTCTACTAAAGTACTGGCATGTACCACCAGAAATATATGCCTTGCATCAAGGTATTATTCTGGAATCAAGTGATAGGGGAAGAGTTAAAGATAGAAAGAGAGAGAGAGAGAGCACTGCTCATCTAGTGCTCATCAAGGAAGGAAGAAGAGAGCAATCAAGTCCAAAAGTTGGAAATAAAAATACAACAGTGTGTCCCAGGGAGAAGGAACCCCACACCAGTCCAGGAGTAACCAAATTTTAAGGAGGGGAGTGAGGGGAACACAGTAGAGTAACAGAAAAGCACCAAAAATCCTTATTTGTTGATTTTGAACGTGTATCAAGAAAGAAGTGTATCATGTTTTAAACTGTTTCTGTCAGCAAGTTGCACAGTAAGGACTTTATTTTTGGAACACCAAAACTGTGTGGAGAATTTTCTGTGGCAACACTAAGTCTAGTGCCCTAGGTTCTAAAGTTAAATCTTCCCCTCATCAGAAAACCCAAACATGAGACATGAGTGAGATGTGCTTTGGGATTCAGACTTGGTACTGAGTAGTATCCCCTTGCTCAGGAGGGATGTTAAATTTTCATATATTCTCTCTCTGGACAACTAAAAACCCAGGAAATACAAAGTACTATTCAATAAATACAGTAATGGGAACTCCACATCTCTTCTGTTTCAAGGTAAAACTCCAGGATATTTATATAAACATTTGCCAGAGTTGAAGAAGAGGATTGAGGCCCTTTTGAGAGGCAGCTACATGATGTGTCTATATAGAAACAGATACATAGATGAGGGAATGTAAAGAAAATAGAAGACAGAAACTGTTACTAATATGACCATAGAAGGACATTGAAAGGGAGGAAAAAAGAAAACAAAAGAGAAGCAATCTAATGACTAAGACAGGTCATAGCACATTGGCAATGACACTTTGCACACTAGCAATTTTTATGCTTATAATTTTTAATTGCATTCTCAAGAATTGTCTTATATGATTTCCATTTAGCAAACATAATAGTAACTTGTCTGCAGAATTCTATTATATTCTACAATGTAATGATACAAGAAAAAGATTGCACTTTTAGTACCTGGGCCATATATTAATCCACTGGTTTCCAGTCTTCCTGAAACGTTTTATTATATTTTTCAGTTGCAACAGCTTCACATTTTCTATTTTATAATATGTGCAGTTTTGCATTATATTATGTGCCGTTTTCATTGGCTTCATTAATTTGGATATACATTAATGTACAACTCTTATTTCAGTGGCATTAAAAAGTGGCTTATACATCAATATGAACCCCACTTGTAAGCTCACTTGAATAAACATTCTAATAGTGTAGAATATAAAGCAGACGTTATGGGACATATAGATCAGTTGTATTTATAATCTGAAATTAGAACAGATGTAGTGTACAAAATGGTATTAAAAACTGTTATTTTGCAATAATAGGCATCAGATTTTTTTCAAAAGCTATTTGGTGTTAATCATTGTACAGAGCAGAATTTTTGTACATGTCTAAAATCCATGAATGCATAAATTAAAGAGTGAATAAATATGCATTAGATCAGAGACTAAAATTGTGTGTTAAAATTTGATTATCTAAATAATGGCACTTAAAACACTGAAGGCTAGATTTTAAAAGGCCCGCGTATGTAAAATTTGGGGGTTACATGCAAGGCTGGGCCCTGCGTGCGCCGTGTGCGTAACTGTCGATACGTGCCAAAGTGCTGGGCCAGATGAAAGGGATTGACTTGGGGGCGGAGTCTGGACAGGGAGGGGTGGGGAGATGGGCCGGGACAGCGCCATTAGAAGCTGCTCCGAGGTTGTGTGCGTCGGCAGCCAGCCGGCGAGCATAACTTACTTTTTTCCCATCAGAGCAGGTAAGTTACAAAACAAACAAAAAAAAAAGGTTAGTTAGGTCAGATTTAGGGGTCAGGGTGGAGAGGGGAAAAGGAAGGAAGTTTAGGTAGGGCGATAGGGAACTAGGAAGAAGCCCGATCGCGTCACCGTGCGTAACTGAAAACAATCCCTCCCTCACGCACGGAGGAGGCCATCCACCCACACATGTGCGCACGGACCTTAAAATCCGGCATACTTGTGCGCACGGGAATTGCATTTTATAACATGCACGTGCCAAAGTGCGCCTGTTATAAAATAGCCATGTCCATATGCACGGACCATGAACCGCGCACACAGAGACGTGCACACGGGCCTTTTAAAATCTGGCCTTAAATGCATTACTGGACAGACTGGATGACATTTTGGTTTTTATATGCCTTCATTTACTATTTATTTATTTATTTATTTATTTATTTACACGTTCTTATATTCCACGGATCCAATGATTGTTCAATGCAGATTAATATAAATAGCATCCATAATTAAAAAACAAACAGAATATAAATTAACCAGCAAAATGCAAATTAATTATGAATAGGACATAGATTGCGCATCATTCTGGTCACCCTCCTCTGACTGTCTTTACACTCTCTCTCTCTCCTTCTGGAGATTCTTTCTTCAGAACAGAACACAATACTCCTAATGAGGTCTCACCAATAATTTGCAGAGAAAGATTATTTTCTTCTTTTCTCTTGGTTGTACTACTCTTTCTGTCACCTGGCATTCCTCCGTGTCTCCCCCACTCTCTTCTTATAATGTTTGGCCAACTTGAGCTCATTGATACAGTATTACTATATATTCCTCAACATTTATATCTAGGTAAAGCAATTTAAATATTTATATCTGACAAAATTGAATATGATGTTGCTGGGGTTTAGGCATTTCTGAAAATACATATAATTTTTAAACTCTATATTTTTCTCCCATTAGTTGTTTATCTCCTTTACACCAAGACCTATGAAGTAGAAATGACTCAGCACTCTTCTGTGGCAGCAGCATGCAAGGATACTGTGGCGCTCGGGGGTGGACCCTTGTCCTGGGGCAGAAAAGGAAAGCCTCCTGAAAGGGAACAGGAGGTAACTGCCCCCAGGGGGCGGAGTACTGGAGGAGACAGAGGCTAGGAAGAGCTTCACCACTGGAAGCCCGAGGTCCCCCTGGGAGAAGCCCGTAGGGACCCGGGCTGCTTGGACTTAGGTGGGCCTCGCAGGGTCTCCTAAGAGAATGAAAGTCCAGCGTGCCCACGGAGACAGGGAGAGCGCGATCGGGTTCAAAGGTGGCTGCTGGCTGGAACAAGGAGAACAAGAACAGAGTTGATGATAACAAGGTGAGGAACAGAGCCAGAATCTGGAGACGAAGTCAGGCAGGCAAAGGTCAATATCCAGAGGTCAGTCCAAGGAATGATCAGCAAAGCAGGGGTCAGGTACTGGAGGTCAGACAAGGTCAAAGGCAGGCTGTGGTCTTTGAGGCAGATCAGGAACAGGCTGTGGTCGTTGATGCAGGCAGGCAGGCAGGTCAGGAGCAAGCTGAGGTCAGTACCAGTAAGACAGTCCGAGGGTACTACCTGGATAGACAGACATGAACACAGGAACAAGCAGGACACGGAACTGGGATGCAGGAACAAGTCAGGAACAGAACTGGAACAGAAGGATCCTGGAACAAGACTAGGAACAAGCAGGAACAAGCGCAGAGGCAATCTTAGAACAAACCGACACGATTGCCAAGGTAAGGAAGTAGAGACAGGAACTTCCTTATAATGAGGGATCAATCGGCGAGCTAGGACCCGCCCTTGGCCCTACATGACTCCAGGCAGTCTGCGCGCGGCTAACATGGCCGAGGATGCCGAGCCTCGGCGTGAGGCCTGGCGCACAGTGGAAGGCCCGGCGACTGCTGCCGCGGGACGCCGGGGCCTGGCAAGACTGGCTACTACCGCGAGGGAGGTCGTCCCGGGACCTGCTATGGGACCATGGAGGTGAGCAGGCCCGCGCGCGGGACGGCCACGAGCGGGGCACGTAACAGATACTTTATTTGGGAAAGTGGGATAGAAAAATTATTAAGATCAGTATCAGCATTTATCTGGTTAAGTTAACTGGATAGCTGACTCTAACCTGCAATGCTCCTACCCCACTTCTGACTTATCCAGCTAACAGCCTTGGGCAGAGGGCAGAACCAGATATTGAAATGGCACTATTTGCCTGGCTGTCCAAACTTATCAAGAAAAATGGCACTGAATATGGACCTCTATATATGTAGTTATGGTTTCTGTATACAGAGATTGAGCTGGTGAAACAAAACACAATAAGCATGGAGAGAAGATGGAGACTGAGACTGATAAATACAAGTTACATCCTGTTTAGGTCATTCTTACAGTCCTATTCCTTCCCATGCAGGGTCAAGTGACACCATTTTATCCCCCTTGGTGGTCTGGTCTGGAGAATGTCCTTTTTCTATTGGTCATTCAACAGAGGTAAGTAGGAGGCAATGAAGGTTAATCTGGAAAGAGGGAATGGAACATCCATTTATATTGGTGTGATATACAGACATCCTTTGCAGGAAGAAGAAATGGCACATAATTAGTTGAAGATATTCATAAAATTGCTATAAATGGGAAGTGCTATTGTTAGGTGATTTCAATTTGTTGGATATTGATTGCAGTGGTTTCATCTAGGAGCAGGAAGAACTTGAATTCTCTGCAGGAAGAACTGTGCTGACAATTAGTAACCACTCACACATATGGTGGATACTGGACCTGCTGCTTACAAATTGTGGGAATGTATCTGATGTCATTGTGAGTGATCTCCTGGGTTCTAGTGATCACTGGATGGTGTGGATCAATATTGAGACAACAAAAGATATTGGAGGCAAACCCACCACAAACACTGAAGTAAAAGAGAAAAAGAGCAGAGGAGCAAGAAAATAATAAATCAGTAAACTAGTAAATTAATCAATATAAATAATACAAATCAATTGAATAACAATACAAGAAATGTAATACATTGCAAATCCAGACAACAATTACAAACAGGTAAATCTCAAATTCTTGTCTTTTAAATTCACAGTCATAAAACACTGCTAGCCAATTGGAGTCCCTTTTCCAAAGCATCAAGATATTGTCAATATATCTTTTCCATAAAATAATAATATTTACAGAAGGGTGATCAATTAAAGAGTTTTCAAATTCACAATGTAAAAGTTGGCTATATTAGGCCATCATAGCTGTATCTTTATTTATTTGTAACCCTTAGTGGGGGTTTTAATCCCAAGGGCACACTAACATATTTATTTTAGGTGGCTAGCAATGTACTCCCATGCTTAAACTATTAATCCTGGGAGGATCCTTTTTATGGGGGGGGGGACCTCTCACTTATGGCCTAAACCATAGTTTAGGCCATAGTTGCAACCCAATAGGTGAGGTGCAGGGACAAATTAACAGGACCAGGCTCGAGTGTTAAAATAAAATTTACTGATTTGCAATAATTAAATTAAACCCATTTGTCCATAATTTTGAAAATACATCTGACTGCTGGTACGTGTGTATTTCTCTGTAGGTAGATGTCCTTTTATTTCAGGCATCTGGGTAGAGCTCCCATGGATGATTTTGCTTGCACAAAGCTCACCCAGCAGCTAACCGGGAATACTATTGGAGGGGTCCCCAGTTTCACAGAAAAAAGTCCTATTTTACTCCATCTCCTTCCTGGATACCCAGCCCCTCCTGGTCCCATGGGCAGAGATCCAGTTGGGGTCTCCCGGTCTTGTTCCTTCATTCTTACTTGTTGTTACTGGGGACTTCTTTTGAGGAGAAGTCTGAATGGGATCAGGCTACCTCAGCACTGCAATCCCTGTGGGCAGGGGTGAACCAAAACCTCCCCACACTGGTCAGATTAAAAAAAAAACTTCTAATGGTAAACTGGATATACCTTCAGCCATCATTGTCTCTTTCTGCAGAATCTGACACTGGTGCTTGTCAACCTAGGATTTAGCGTGGACTCACAGGTCTTCAGTCCCCTGGATAAGAGCCCTCTTGCCCCAAGAGGATATCTGGCATAAAAATCTAAAAATTGTCTCTCTGTAATTTAGTAAAAGAACAGCCTTCTGGCAGGGAATGCGCTATGAGGTATCACTTCTAACTGAAACTCTTTTTGGGTGATGCTGGGAGGCCTCACTAGAGTGTAAAACTTAGACATCCTTACTTTTCCAATGCTTTCTCAACTGACCCCAAAGTGTCCTAAAATGACTGTGCTAAATAGTATTGAGGCATCCAACCATAGCCCTCCAGGTGGAGGGACCGATCTGGGATGGAAGGCTTATGATAGTAAAGTCATGCACAGGGACTGTGTCATCAGGTGGCCAACTCAGGGTGGGGGCATTGCCACATATTAATAAAAAGTATCTTTACATTTAAAATTATTCTTTCTCAATACTCTCTCAGCTAGTCTACAGCCAAACTCCAAAGGGACTCTTAAAAGAAAAAAGGATAGTGATATGTGTTGAATTTATAACATAGGAAAGGACTTTTGCCACAGAGGGTCTCAAAAACATTTGTAAAAATAGACAAGGGGATGATCAGGAGCCCTCAACAGTCTTGCTACCTCAACTTGTCACCTTCCCACCCCCAGTCGCCAGCAGTCTTGTTCCCTCAAACCCCTTTCCCTCCCTCTAGCTCCTTGCAGTCTTGCTCTCTCAACCCCTCACCCCTCCTTCCTACCCAGTCCCGAGTAGTCTTACTCTCAACTTCCTCTCCCTTCCCAAACCCCCCAACCCCTAGTAGTCTTGCTCTCTCCTCCAGTCACTCACTCTCAAGTTGAGAATCGGACTGCTAGGGAAGAGAGGGGAGTGGGGAAAGAGAGAGGTTGAAATTCAGAGTGCTAGATATTGGGAGACAAGATGGAGAGGGTTTGAGAGTTTCAATTCTCTTTCCTCTCCCCCCTGATTCCCCAGTAGCCTCACTCTGAACTAGGACCCACTTTCCCCCAAATCTCCAGCAGACAGTGACTGAGTCTATCAATTCTGACAGAAATGCCTGAAAGGCACTGAACCTCCTACTTCCTGGCCTTCCTCCTCAATATTCAGCATTTGCAGATGTGTTCTCCAAGAAGGCCGCTGACACCTTGCCTCTGCACTGAGCCTGTTTTGCCTTGTTGCAGACGCAGGATCATAAATCCGGCAATGGTCTTGCTGCCAGGGTCGTCAAATATGGAGCGAAATAGCATGAGGAAACCCTGCAAGTCGTTGAAGATCAGATCCGTTCGCTCCCAAAGGTGTGATGCCCAGGCCAAGGCTTTTCTGTCCAGGAGGGACAAGATGTACATAGTTTTGGAAACTACATCAGGGAAGTATGCAGGTTGTAAGGAAAAGTGCATGCTGCACTGGTTTAAGAAACCCCAACACAACAAGGGGTCACCTGCAATACGAGGAGGTGCCGGCAGGGGCACTGGAGGCCAGAACGGTACCGCATGTGAAGCAAGGGTTGATTCTCATTTTACTCAATACAGACAGACAAGGCACAAAGACAAAACACATAATAAAAGTCTTTCAGTTAAAACAGTGAGGCCATGATTAGCAAGAACTAAACCAGTTGAGTTATAGGTGAAATTAATTGTGGAAAGTGCAATTTTAATTGACTCAAGTTGAAAAAAATGAGGCCTCTTAAGACTCTTTGAGGCTGATGTACTCACCTGCAGGATTTCCCACAGATTAATGGCCTCCTTAGCATGAAAGTTTGTTCCCCATACCATGAGCTGGGTAACAAATTTTAAAGTGAAATTTACCTCCGGGGACAGATGAAAAATGCAAATTGTACCTCATTGAAGGGTAATTATCTTTTTAGTCAAAACCAATGTGCAAAATGTTATCACTCCTCAATTTTTGCAAAATTCATTATTGATAAGATGCTTTACATGATACTGGATTACTTGAAATGTATAAAATACTAAAGATAAAAAGCCTGAGTAATTAATACAAAAAAATCTCTTATTTGGTTTGTGTTTTTGACAGCATGCAATACCTTTTCAGTTCAGGTCATGGTACAACAAAGAGTTGTGTTTATTTCATGATGTTGAATAGTTCTAAGTATTATTTAGAAGGGATGTGCACAATTGGTTCTTTTCGCTTTCAGGTTCGGGGTGGACAATTTCGATCCACTCTCCAAACCCGGAAACATTTTTCATTTCATTTTCAGAAACGGACCGAATCCCTCCCCCCACCCCTTCAAATTTACTTAATTACAACCCACCCTCCCACCCATCATCCTGATCCACCTCCCAAGACTTCCTAAAAGCACTGGTGATCCAGCGGGGTCCCAGGAGCGATCTCTCCCTCTCTGGCCGTCGGTTGCCACTAATCAAAATGGCGCTGGTGGCGCTTTGCCCTTACCATGTGACAGGGGCTACCGGTGCAATACGAGGAGGTGCCAGCAGGGGCACTGGAGGCCGGAATGGTACCGCATGTGAAGCAAGGGTTGACTTGACAGGCGTAGAGACGGAGTCCAGCCGATAACTCAGTTGATATATAGCATTAGGCAAAGTCTCTAATACCTTTTGCTGCTCTGTAATTCACTGGGCCAGGCCAGGGATGGCCTGAATTGCCGAGACCTGTGCCAGATCCATGGATTGGTCTCCCTGGGCCAAGGTGAGAGATAGTACCACCCACAGGGAGGAGCCGTGTGAGCCTCACAGTCAGGAGGCGAGGTCTCAACGGATGTCAGACACAGTTGTGGAATAGAGTCTTTATTAGAGAGATAGAGAGGCACTGCTTGTGTAGCAGGGAGTGCAGGAGAAGGACACAGAGTCTGTGCGATGGGGTAGTGGTGATATGGTAATGGTCCGTGGAGCAGGATACACCGATGAGGCTCCTTGGTAGAGATGATACGGTAGTGGCCTGTGAAGCAGGGCACGCCAATGAAGGGTCCTCAGAAGAGATGACACAGTAGTGGTCCGCAGCACGGGGTACACCGATGAAGGTTCCACACTAGTGATGGTATGGTAGTGGTCCATAGAGCGGAGGTACTCACTGTAGCGAAGGTTCCAGAAGAAGCCCCGGGGAACGGGGCAAGCAGTAGTCCAAGGCAAGGCCCTTTGAGGAGTGGATAGCCAGAGATGAAGAAGGGCCCCCGAGGAGCGGGTACCCAGAGCATTTCACGCCAAAGTAGCAGGAATTGAAACGGGAAGTCCGTAGTGAGCAAAGCGAGTTCAGCAATGAGGGAACTCGTTGCCAAGTCGTAGGTAGGCAGGGCCAGCCGGCTTAAATGTCCTGGAAGGATGACGTTATCTGGAGGGGACACCCCCGAGGTTCCCACCATGATATGCTTAAGACTGGCCCGTGCACTCACGTCTAGGGAATTCCGAGAGCAAGATGGCGGTCGGCGGCATCCAGGGAGTCCCAGGAATTGTAGGCAGGCCGGTGATAGCTGGCGGAGGCCGCAAGTCTTGCCCACGGAGTTAAAGATGCAAAGCAGGAGGTGAGCAACAGTGGTCGCAGCTATCTGAGACCGACGGGTGTAACAGCTAGTGAGACCAGATGACTTGCTAATTCATTTATAGGTGAATTTTAAAAGCCCTACACGTGCCAGAGCCAGGAGATACGTGGGTGTCTTGGGCCAGCAGGGCCCGAGTATGTGCGTATCTCCCGGTATGCACAAAAATAAAAAAGATAAAAAGGGGTGGGGCATGGGCATGGTCTGAGTGGAGCATGGGTGGAACATGGATATACGAGTGTTCGGGGAAGGTGTCTTGAAATGTGTATGTATTTACATTCAGACACGTGCATCAGGGTTCTCTATCGCATAACTTTACTTCTGCTATGGATGTCATGTAGGTTTTAAAGTAAAAAAATCAGGGCTAGTTAGTGGGGTTTGAAGGGTTGGGGTAATTAGGTAAAAGTGTGGAAGGTTAATTAGGGGGGTTAGGAAGTCAACAGCCTTTACCTGGGAGAACTGGGAATGGACTGGAGAAACTGGTAATTGCATTGGTGCGTGTATCGAATAAAATCCCCCCACTTGCGTGCCAGAGCTGGCATTGATGAGCACAAGCGCACATCCATACAAAATTGCATGCACATGTACGCACCTACAGCAGATATTATATCATATGCACATATATGTGCATATAATATAAAGATTCGCTATCATATTGCCAAACAATTCTTTTCATATCTCAGTTGATAAAGCTGATATTAGGAAGCAAATATAATTTGATTGGAGAGTTCATTTGAGAACATCAGCAAACTTAGGGTCTAATATAGTGTCATGGTTTTGCTTGCTATGCAGTCTCCCCATGCCAAGGTTTTGCCTATGGCGTAATCTTCCTTCCACCAGGGGTCCTCAGTGAGCCTTACTCTCAGCTCTGCCAGTTACTGTTCCGTTTGTCAGCCTGTGGTTCTCAACTTCAGCCCTAACCCGATGCCAGGAGCATTCAACGCTACAGAAGACCCCGCTGCATCTGACCAGGCCCGACACCACACTGGAGAGAGATGCCACCAGCTCCAGCAGGGTTGTTCCTAGGCATGCATGCACCCAATCTGTACTAATTTAAAGGGCCCAAAGCAGGAAATCACCCACAGTACCTTCCGATGACGCCAGGACTTCCCACAGCAATACTTTCTTGCCTCGGTAATAGGTTGACTCCTTAGGAGAAGTGCATTGCCTTTGTGTTCCTGTTCCTAATCCCTGATTCCTGTTTCTAGTGGGGCTGTGTTTCTGATTTACACTCCTGAGTTCCTGTGTCTCATTCCTGGTCCTGTTGTTGCAGTTGATCTGTGTTTTGAGTTCTCGACTTCTTCGTGGTCAGTTTTCTCATCATTCTTCAGTGTCTTTATCTTGTCATGTGGTTCCTCATCATCTATCCTTCTCTTCATTCCTCGTCTCCCATCAGTTGGACATCTGGGCTTGACTTCTGATTGGACCCTGACTTTGTTTGACTTTTGCCTGCCACTGACCTGCCTGTTTACCATTTCTGACTCAACTCTGCCAGCCATGACCACTGCCTGTACCCTGACACTCCTTGAACTCTGCCTGCCTCCGACCTCATCCTGAACCTAACCTTGATTGCTTGCTGTCTGCCCTGACCACTGCTGGACCCTGACTTCTCTTCTCCTCTGCTTGCTGGCCTGCAACATCATCAACTCCACAGATCTTCACTTCCGCAGAGGCCTGCTAAGTCCAGCCAGCCCTGGCCCCCAAGGGCTCTATCTAAGGAAAAAGAGGGCTGGTATTGGTGAAGCTCCAGTTGGACCTCTGCTTCAGCCAGCTCTGCCAGCCGACAGTGAGGACCTGCAGGACTCCTCCTGGCAGGTTGTGCTAACTCCACTGCAGTCTAGGGGTTCACGCCCTCAACAGTTAATTCCTTGCTGGTCATTCTGTGCTCAAGTCTCAGCCCTATTTAACCCAGAGCTCAATGCCTTAGTGCCTCTTCATTGAGTCACCTTGGCTCTATAACCTGCCCTTTCTTTCCTTGCTATTCTACCTTGCCTTGTGGCCTATCCAGACTGCCTGCCTTGCCTTGTGGCTTCACTTGGCCTTTTTCCTTGCTCTGAAGCCTCCCTTGGCCTGTTGCACCTCTTTGGACCATTCCAGACCTTCTGGCCTTGTTCTGAGGCCTCATTGCCATGCTCTATGCCCTCTTGGGCTTTCCCGTTTTACCTTGTGGCCTCCGGGCCTACTAGGATTACCTTGCCAGCCTTGTGCCCTGTTAGACTTTGTTTCCTGTTACCTTTCTAGCCCTGTCCTTGTCCTATCCCTGTCTGGTCCTACCCTTGTCTGGTCCCTGTCTGGTTCAGTCCTTGTCTGGTCCCTGTTTAGTCCTGTCCTTGTTTGTGATATGTGTTTAAGCCCCAACCCTGCCTCGTCTAGCCAGCCCTACCTCATCCAGCCTACCCTGCCTCATCCAGCCTGATATTTCACAGAAGATAAGTCCTACTGGCCCCAGAATCCAAGGGCTCAACCTAAGGAGGAAGGGATTGGTTAGGCATTACCTGTCCTGACCTGCAGCCCTGCACTGCCCCTGTGCGGGTGCTCCCTGACTCCAGCCTGCAAGTCCTTGACACATAGTACAGTGTGAAACCCTGTTGCAAGCATTAATGCACGTTAATAGAGTAGGCTCACACATGCTAACAGTGCTGTTAGCACAGGCAAACTAATTTACACATATTGACATCATTGTCAATGTGTATAATTTAGTGTGTGATAGTTTTAATGCAAAGTATATGCTAATTAGCTAATCAGATGCAAAACTATGCAAAGCAGTTCATGGCCTCTTAGCTCAGCAGTAAATGCAGTGATACAAATAACTTAACTATACCTCCTGAAGATAAAGTTAAGTTTTTAGTATACATTCCGTATGTACATGTATACTTGAATACATGTATTTTCCTGTATGCCTCATTTATTAAATCATGCCGTACAGCATGCAATAAAGTATAAACACCATGTTGATTTGCATTAGTGGCTGATAATGCACTGATTTTAGTACATTGGCCCTAATGGTGGTGGTGGTGCTGCTAACAGTTGTCCATTACAGAAATGTAATACAGCTAAATGCTATTACAAGAGATAAAACAATTACAGGACGTACATTTTTATAAAGTATAGCACTATATAAATAAAATTGTGACCTTTTTAGCAGGGTACTGAATGAGTTTGCTGTTTTCTGCTACAGTCCACAGCATCTGGCCTTCCTTGGTGGTATCCATCCAGGAACCAGCCAGCCCTGATTCTGTTTAGTTTCAATGATGTCATGAGTTCAGGCTTTCCCAGGACAGTGGCACTTGAAGCACCCTTGGCATTGATCCAGAGGACTCCACTGCACTCTGGTAGAAAAGTAAGGGAGATGAGACACATTGCAAAAGCAAGCAGCTGCAGAACCACATCCTCTTTAGGTGCTGCAGTGAATGATGATCATGTAGTTGATAATGATGGCATAACAGCAATATCGATTGATGACATATAAAAGATACAAAATCTGGCTTGCTAGTTATTGCAGTTGTGACCCCTCCTAATTCATTGTGTACCTTGGCCCTGTGTTTTCTGATTGCTAGTATGTGGTGTCACCTTTTATTTTTCTTCTGCATTTCCATTAACTGGGGTTTTTTCAAATAACTCCATCATGTTTCAATTAATTTTCTTAATCAAACTGCATTCTGGTGCCCTCTGGCTGTGTCCATTCTATGTAAGCTAATTTGCATTTGCTATGTGGTTCTCTTTCTAATGTGTTGTTCTCCAGGTAGTCACAAGTATATGGTCTCTTGTCTATGTCCCTTTGATTAGGATCCACAAATATAACAAGTGCTATAATTGTTTGAAAATAATAGCTAGTCAGCAGGGAGTTGAAATAATTAGTGGCACATCTGATGGAGCAACAGTGAAGCTTAGTAAGCAAAATCAAGCATTCTGTATTCCATCTTACTGTCATCCACCTCTATGCTCATATATATATGTGCAAACTGTTCATAGAAGATTGCTCGCCTGTGTGAATTCACTGAATCAATGATCGTGTAATCCTCTAATATTATTCTGCACAGCACGTGAATGTCATTACTTGCTTGTATAAATTTGCTGGAACATTATTCAGGAATTCATTCCACATTTATGGGCTTATCTATTAACCTACATTAAAACTGACTTGGTTATTATGAGTTACCTGCTGGTTTTAATGCCAGAAGAACATTCAGCTTCAGCATTAGCTGCAGAACATGGCGATGTTACCATGGCTTAAATAAAGAGAGCTCAGCCGTGCTAGCACTGCCACTCTCAGCAGCTCAGGATTCGCTGTGATAACTGTCCCCAGGTAAAAGGGGCCAGTTAGTGCAGGGAACTTCCTCCCCCCCCCCCTCCCCCAATCCCTGCACTACCTACATCACCTCCCCAGATTCAAGGATAGGACTCTGCTGCAGACCTTCCAACTCACACCTTCCACTTCTCTGCAAGCATCAGAACCCCCGGGTCCACCTACACCCCCTCCCCCCCCCCCCCCACCAGGTCAAACTCACCTCAGTTCTTTGTCAGCCGGAGGGGGCCAGTTTCCCACCTCCTGGCTGTGGCACCCAAATCAAACTGTGACCAGAAATTCATGGCCTTAATAAAACTATAATTAATGAACAGGAGTAACTACAGTATATTAGTGCTCTTTAATTGAAAATAAATTTTAAAAAAAGAGTCCATAAAGACATTCAATTAATGTATTGATAATTTATTTCATATGGAAGAAGATAGCCTTGTAAAGTAACGCACACATAAAGTAATGCAAATGGAGCAACACGAAAAAATTATGTTAACTATATTTAAAGCAGATTTTTTTAAAAGTACATGCAAAATGCTATGATGAAAATCAATGTGCTGGGTGGGTGAACAATTTTTTTTTTTTTTTTTTTGCATTCAGAAAAGAGTTTCCTGTCTGTCATGTTGCTAAGGAGCTCAGATTAAAGGAGCAGCCATCCTAGTCTTCCTTCTTTTTCTATGAGATGATGTTAAAGTGGCTGTAACTAGCAAAGGTTCCCCTACCATGGCAAATGTAATACAGCTAAATGCTATTACAAGAGATAAAACAATTACAGGACGTACATTTTTATAAAGTATAGCACTATATAAATAAAACAGAAAACAAATACTCTATCACCAGGAAGTGGTAAGCCTAATGGCAAGGAGGCCTAGGCAATGGGTCTCAGAGAGGTGGACTGGGTTAGAAACTGGTTGAGTAAAAGACAACAGAGGGTAGTGCTAAGTGTGGATGGTTCTATTCATTCTCTTTCAAGCCAATTCAGTAAAGTCCGCGGGAGAGCGGACGAACGCCCACTCTCCCGGCGCGCGCACCGGCCCCTCGCGCGTTTTCCTCCCCTTACTGAATAAGGGTTAAGGGAAAACGCGCGTCCAATAGCAGGCTAACAGTGCACTCCGTCGGAGCGCACTGTACTGTATCGGCCTGTTTGTTAGCAATATTGTGGAGGCACTGGAGGGAAACATTTGTTTTTTTTCTGGAGAGCAGAGACCTGTGAAAGAGTAGACAGAATGAGAAGCAATCTAGGAAATCTTGAGGAGTGGTTGAATGACTGGCACTTACAATTTAGAATTTAATGCAAAAAAAGTATAGTTCTGTATTCAGAGTGCAGAAATATGAGGGAGCAGAACACAGTGGGTGGTGACGAGAAGCTAATGTGAGAGAGACCTTGGAGGCATGTGTATTCACTTGAAACAAAATAGGACATTTTAACAAAAATTTCCAGTTTCATTTTGTTTGCGAAACAAAACAAAATGAATGACATTAGTGATCAGTTTTTTTTTTTTAATTTAGTTTCATTTTCCTGGTAACAGCCACAAACCTTGACCAAGGTTTCAGCCCTTCCTTCCCTATGCCACCAAAATTAAGAAGGTTCAAGGCTTCCACCCTAGGCCTGCCCTCGCTCTTCTACCCTGAATGCCACCTCCCCAAACCTGCTTTGCTGGGATGGCATTTCAAAATCTTTGCAGCGAGTTTCTTTTTCAAAATCAGCTTGCAGGGCCACCAGTACCAAGTGCTAAGGATGTGAAGCCAAAAATGTTTCATTTTTTAAAAATTTTGTTTCTGCTGTTTTTTCATTTCATTATTTTTTCATTTTGTTTCATTTTAGTGTGCACAAATTTTATTCAGTGTATGCTAAATTCCATTTAGTACGCACTATTTAGATTTAGTGCACACTTCAATTTAGTGCAATTTAGTGTGCACTAATGTTTTTAATGCACACTAAAAAATTACTAAAATACTAAAATAGTGTTCAGTAATCAAAATGAAATGCAAAAAATAAATGCACATATCCCTTGAGTACCCGTGGCCTGCATCTTTCCCACAAGGCTTAAAAATTCTCATTTTACTCAATATAGACAGACAAGGCACAGAGATGAAACACATAATAAAAGTCGTTCAGTTAAAAGAGTGAAGCCACGATTAGCAAGAACTAAACCAGTTGAGTTATAGGTGAAATTAATTGTGGAAAGTGCAATTTTAATTGACTCAAGTTGAAACAAATGAAGCCTCTTAAGACTCTTTGAGGCTGATGTACTCACCTGCAGGATTTCCCACAGATTAATGGCCTCCTTAGCATGAAAGTTTGTTCCTCATACAAATGAGCTGGGTAACAAATTTTAAAGTGGAATTTGGCTCCCGGGACAGATGAAAAATGCAAATTGTACTTCACTGAAGGGTAATTATCTTTTTAGTCAAAACCAATGTGCAAAATGTTATCGCTTCTCAATTTTTGCAAAATTCATTATTAATAAGATGCTTTACATGATACTGCATTGCTTGAAAATTTATAAAATGCTAAATATAAAAAGCTTGAGTAATTAATACAAAAAATCTCTTATTTGGTTTTTGTTTTTGACAGCATGCAATACCTTTTCAGTTCAGGTCATCGTACAACAAAGAGTTGTGTTTATTTCATGAAGTTGAATAGTTCTAAGTATTATTTAGTAGAGATGTGCACAATTGGTTCTTTTCGCTTTCAGGTTCGGGGTGGACAATTTCGGTCCACTCTCTGAACCCGGAAACTTTTTTCATTTCATTTTCGGAAATGGACCGAAACACCCCCCCACCCCAACCCTTCAAATCTACTTAATTATAACCCCCCTACCATCCTGATCCACCTCCCAAGACTGCCTAAAAGCCCTGGTGGTCCAGCGGGGTCCCAGGAGCAATCTCTCCCTCTTGGGCCATCGGCTGCCACTAATCAAAATGGCGCTGGTGGCGCTTTGCCCTTACCATGTGACAGGGGCTACCGGTGCCATTGGTCAGCCCCTGTCACATGGAAGGAGCAATGGATGGCCCGCGCCATTTTCTAGGATGGTGCCGGCCGTCCATTGCTCCTTCCATGTGACAGGGGCCGATCAATGGCACTGGTAGGCCTTGTCACATGGTAAGGGCAAAAGGCCACTGGTGCCATTTTGATTCCTGGCAGGGCTAATGGCCTGAGAGCGGGAGATCACTCCCGGGAACCCCGCTGGACTACCAGGGCTTTCAGTAAGTCTTGGGGGGGGGGGGGGATCGGGATGGGGGGGTTTGTAATTGATTACATTTGAAGGGTTGGGTTGGGGTTTTTTTTTTAAATAAATGTGCCCCTCCGCCCCGCATTAACCAAACATTTTTTTTTTCCGAATTTCGGGAAAAATCCATTTCGGGATTTGGGTCTCCTGAATCCCGATAAATTAGGCAATTTCAATGAAATTGCCTAATTTGTTCTAAACAAATGCACATCCCTATTATTTAGTCACTCTTATAAGAGAGCTAATTTGTCCTTTGGGTCTCCAACCACTTTCATGTTTGGGTGTTGGATTGGGATGCCTTGGAGACATGTTTTGCCCTACTGAGGATTTAAGAAGCTGTCCCACACAGATGGAAGGAGCTTGCTGATGAGATCATTTAACTTTTGTACTCATTGTAGTTTCTGTGCAATCAGGAACTCCTGACCTAAAACACAGACTCTGTCGGATCTCACTTTGATAAAGAAAAGTAGCCCTTAACCTCCCACAAGCTTATTTGTGAACCTGGAAAAGCAAAATTTGTTTACTGAGGTGGGTTTTCCCATTCTTTAAGATCACAGTATATTTTGAACTTTATGTCCCCCCAAGGAAGACTTAGGTATTTTTTTAATGAGTATTGTTATTATCCTGGGTAATTTTAAAATGCCCTCTTAGGTACACGATCCTTGGGTACTTTCTTCATGAGGACTCTTTTCCTAAATTTCAAAGGGAAAACACATACACGTACACTTTCTCTTAGAAATCTAGTCACAGGAACAAAGTCCCTGCAGGCTTTGTACCTGTTTTTCTTTTTAGTGGGGATGAAAATTGAATGAACAATAACATACATTGTGTTTTTAACTCTATGCATCTGTGTTATTTACCTCTCCTAACCTGTATACGCCCTCGGGAGCACCTCCTCATGGTCTGGCTAAAAGCACAGATTCTATAGAGGCCTGCATTTAGTTCTTGCATACATTAATAGAGCAGTGGTTCTCAACAGGTGTGTCGAGACACACCTGTGTGTCACAAGGTCCTGGGAGGTGTGTCGCAGGGCCAGCTGTCTCCTTATCAGCCTGGGTGGGAGTTGGTTGACCTCTCTTACATTGGGCCTGATGGGAGGTTTCTCTCACTTCCTTCTCTTCTTTCTGGCCCAGTGGGAGGCGGTTTCCTCCTTCATCCAGATCAGAGTGAGACATTGCCAGCTCCTGCTGTTCTGGGCCCTGAGGGGACACAAACTTTATCTTCTCCTGCTGGGTCTGGGAGTGATGCTGCTGATGATCTCTTCACCCTGTGGAGGATAAGGAAATGAAGGTTGGAAATTCTGGGCCGATAGATGTGGAAAGGAGAGAAAGTGTGGGGGCTGCTGAGCAGGAAGGGATGAAAAATGGGGGGGGGGGGTAGTTGGGCAGGGAGGGGATAGGGAGAGTCAAGCAGGGGTGAGAGGGAACATAGGGAAGAGGATGTGTGTGGGGGGGGGCAGGAATGCTGGGCAGGGATGTGAGTGTGAACAGATGATTGAAAGGGAGTAATTGAGAGAAGTGAAGGATGATGGAGACATGGAGGGAGAGTGACAAAGGGTGCAAAAACCATAGGGGTAGATTTTATAAATTTGCGCACACGCGTACTTTTGTTCGCACACCAGGCGCGAACAAGAGTACGCGGGATTTCGATAGATATGTGCGTAGCCGCGAATATCCATTAAAATCCGGGGTCGGCGCACTCAAGTCTGCCCAAAATCGGCAGCCTGCGTGCTCCGAGAAGCGAAGCCTGCCTCCGTTCCCTCCCCCACCTTCCCCTCCCTAACCCACCCCCCTACCTTTGTTGTACAAGTTACGCCGGTGCGTCATGGTCCGGTCCGGGGGCTGGTCCGGAGGCTGCAGCCACACCCCTGGAACGTGTTTTTAGCAGGATTGAGGGAGGGCAATTTTTAGACAGGCCAATTTTCCTGGGTAAATCGCTATTTACCCTGAGAAATAGCTTTGAAAATTTCCCTCTGCACTTTTCAAATGAATTGCCCAGGCTTTCCATAATATCTAGCACTTTATTAACTTTCAAGTACCTGGATGCATTATTATTTAAATTCTGATGATTTTTTAATGAGCTTCCTAAGCTATTTTAAATAAATTAACATTTCATGGATTTGTTTGGTTCAGGAACATTTCTTTTTTACCAATATTGTATCAATTTTTTTCTGTATTTTATGAATTATTTGTATTGTATGAGTTTCTCCCTTTTGAACGGACTATTATTGGAACCTTGATGAAAATGTAATTATGTATTAACAGCACTGAGGTTCTGATCCACTTATACTGTTTTCACACACTGTGCCTTTGGGTGTAAAGTTTAGTGAATCAGTCCCTTAATGAGTTGTCTAAGTACCTGATGAATTGTTCAATTGGATTAAGAACAAATTTTGATTCAAATTGCCATTGGTCTTTTATAAATTATTTATGTACTTCTTTTTTGCAGATGATGCTAAAAACTGCAATATAGTGGACACAGCTGAGAAAGTAGACAAAATGAGATGTGATTTTAAGAAAGCTTGAAGAGTGGTCAAGTGCTAGATAGCAAGTTTAAGTACAAAAAATGAAGGAGTAATCTCTATTCATGGATTCCGTATTTTATAAAAGTAACAAATATGCACGTATTTTCATTTTCAAATGCCATATATGCCACCAACCTCACCCCCTTCCCTTCATCTCTCCCACTGTTAATTTATGTAAATATGTTTTAATCGTATATTCTCTGTTTGATTTTTGTAAACCGTTATGATGACTGCACCGAATGACGGTATATAAAACCGAACAAATAAATAAATAAAATAAATAAATATTAAAAAGGAGTAGTTTTTAGGCATTTTGTTACAGGGACAACATTTATATGCATAGGTTGCTATTTTAAAAGACACATACATATAGGGGTAGATTTTCAGAGGGTTACGCACATACGTTACGTGTCGCGACCGGCACGTCATCAGGGGCATGTCGGGGGCGTGACGCAGCCAGCACGTCATCCAGGGGCATGGCCACGGCCTCCGGACCAGCCCCAGAACCGGAACATGGCGCGCGGCAGCCAGCCCGGCACACGCAAAGTTATGCCTGCCTTGAGCAGGTGTAACTTGTTCAACAAAGGCAGGGGGGTGTAGATAGGGCCAGGGGGGTGGGTTAAGTAGGGGAAGCGAGGGGAAGGTGGGGGGAGGCCAAAAGAAAGTTCCCTCCGAGGTTGCTCCGATTTCGGAGCGGCCTCGGAGGTAACGGAGGCAGACTGCGCAGCTCGGCACTCGCAGGCTGCCGATTTTGGGCAGCCTTGCACGTATCAATCCCGGATTTTAATGGATACACGCGGCTATGCGCATATCTATTGAAATCCCGCGTATTCTTGTTCGCGCCTGGTGCGTGAACAAAAGTTCGCGTATGCGCAACTTTATAAAATCTACCCCATAGATTGCCAACTTATTCATTTAATTTTACAGCTGCTAATTATTTTGAATAAATGATATTTGATGTGTTTATTGTGTAGTTCTGATTGGATGAGAGGTATGGGTGAACTGGTGGAGGGGGAGTTTAACTTAAAGACCCAGGAGGGTCTTGATGATCTGAGGAAGGACTGGGTGGACGTCTTGGTAAAATTGGTAATTTCCTTGATGCAAGCATGTTTTAAAATTCACTGGGAGGGGCAGGGAGAACTAAGTTGGCTGCCTGAAGGAGGATGCTATTAGCAAACTGTCTTGATTTCTTGTTTCTTTTTTTAAATATGTCACCAAAACACAAGGGAAAAGTGAGGACCTTGCTGGCCAGCTACTGATCTCATCCTTCATATTACCAGCCCCCATTATGAATTCCAATGGAGGAGCACTGGTCTCACCTGGGGACGGTTTCCCTCAGCCCTTATCATCAAGATGTGCCTCTGGCTTTGAGGCATGACCCCTCCCAGACGCCAGATATTCAGGACGATGGTTTTGTCTTAGCAAACCCACTAGTAGGTTCTCAGGAACATTTGGTCTCTGACTCATCAACATCTAATGCATCTGGTATGCTCCCTCAGATGGTGGAAGCTCTTCAGCAGTGTTTGGTGTTAACCATAGTCCCCAAGACAGCATCGGTAGATGTGAGCTTGAGTACTGGAGCAGAAGGAGGTCAGTCATCAGATGAGATCCCACAGTTGTTGGGGAAACCGGCAGCCATAACGCTTGATTCATTATGAGAACTATTTTCAAAGCTTAGCCAAGTTTTGATTGCTTCTTCTTCACTCAAGCTAGAGCACAAGTATCCAAGCATGATTCTCTTTTGTCTGAGCATGAAAATAAAATTGTTAGTCTTAAAAAAGCGATGAAGAAAATTCAAGGTGTGCAGTCTACATTGATTCAGGAGTGAGGGGTTTTGTCTAATAGAGTTGAAGCTTTGGAAAATGCTTCAAGATGTATTAACCTTTGTGTGATGAATTTCCCTAAATTATGTATATTATGGGAGAAGTACCCTTAATGACTCTTAAAAGATATCTATTGGTCTGTTTATATTTTTCTCAAGAGACTTTTCTCCTACTTATAAGATTTTCTTCTCATCTTTGTCTGCCTCTTCTAATGCTCAAGACTTTATTTCTTCTCCTATGCTTAATTTAAAACAGATGTTGGAAACTACTGAGGCTGAGATCACTGCGTGCTCTACCTTGATTCTATCTTTTTTTTTTTAAAGATCTAGACGAGTAAAGTAATGTCTGCTTATTTCAGGAATATTAATGCTATATTTCATGGCCAAACTATGAGTGTACCCAGGTCTATGTAGAACAATACAGGAGAGCATTTTTTGATTTGTGGCAAGATATTCTGGCTTTGGCCACGATGTATTTGCTGCACTATCCATGTAAATGTTCTGTTTAATATCATAAGGACTCTTATGTTTTCTTCTTCACAGATTGACTCAAAACTGTTTTAGGCTCTAGGAGAATTAGCACCATATCTCGTTTGCAACTTGAATCAATAGTCCTGATATGTATATTTATTATTTAGAGCCTATTGAATCTAGATTTCAGGCTTTTTCTTGTATTTGTGATTTCCTTTTTATGCCTTCTTTTTTTTCTCCCCTTTTTCTTTTATTTATTTATTAATAGAACAGATTCGCAATTAGTAAGATGCCGTACTGTGTGTTGATTATTGTTTCTTTCTTATCTCTTTGTATTTCTGTACAAAGTCTGTGTATTATGAGATACTATATAAAAATAAAGTTAAAATACACTGATTTGCATAAGTAAATCCTACTTTATTTTTGCGGGTAAAATATAGGGGCATGCATTTTTTAAATAGGTAGGAAAAGTATACACATTCCATGCATTGATGTACATTCTTTCAATGCATTGCATGTATTCACATGAAAGCCTACATATGTGTATGCATATGTTGTAGGGTAGAGATACATATATTTTACAAAATGTCTGTATATCATATGTGCAGGTTATAAAATACTAGCTTAGATATGCTCATGGCCATATGTATGCACGTGCTCGTTTTAAAATCTACTTTTTAGGGAATAGTGACTGCTTTTACTGGCATCAGTAGCATGGGACCGGTGGTTGGGGACCCCTGCATTACAGTCTATATCTCTGCTGCCTTGAGAGGCCTGCAGAAAGAGAATTACATAATCAATTCATGAAGAAACTGTGGCATGAATTACAATAGCTAGATCAACTTTAGTAAGATGACGATGCAAATTACATATTATTTGAAGTCGAAAAAAAAATCTCACAACTACAGTAATATGTAGAGATTGTCATTTATTTGAAAAGAATGGTTAATCCAAAATAAAACAGGACATTTTTGTTTTCTTTCATTACAAATGAAATGAACAAAGAGTGCCTTTAAAAATAAATACAATTTTTCATTTGCATTCATTTTTTATGGGGCAAGCAAAACTGAAGGGCTTTTTTTTTCTATTCAAGGCAAATCAAACAGAAAGAAGCCGGGGTGAAACTGAAAGCAAAATTTAACTTTGAGCAGTCACTATTTTGTTCCCTCATTTCTCTGCACAGCATTCATTCTTTCAGCTGGGTAGGCTGTGAGCATATTCACTGTGGTTAGGTGTATCTCCAGAAATGATCTAAAGCAGGAGCTGAGTGGGGAAATGATGCTAGATCATCCATGCAAGTCCATCCACCAGCTGAGTAGATTGCAAGACCACATGAAGAAACCAATGAGTTGGGCAAGTGTATCATTTGGAGCAAAAATATGGAAATTTTATCCTAGGAATCTGGAAGAACTTGGGGTAAGTGGATCTTCAGAACTATAAACTGGCTAAACAGAGAACTGGAACCCAGTAAAACTAGTGTGTACCAAAGGAATTCAAATAGCAAATATTTCAGTGCTGATTAATGCAGCTTCTGTAGAGATGAATTTGCAAACTTGTTGGGTCATTCATCAAAATGCATTAGGGTCACAATGCAAGTTAGCATGCACATTTTTAATTTGTTATGCAAGTGGGAGGAGTTAACACACAAGAACTACACCTTTTTTGTGGTAAAGGGAAATCTTTTTATTGCAACCACAGCCATTATTGCAGGGGAAGGGAGAGGGAGAGAACACACTATAGTAGGGAGAATAGGACTCTATATATATCTAGCACTGTAGATGGGCTCATTCAACTCAGGGTGGGGTTTCATATAAAGTCAGAAACTACATTATACAAATCAACTCCTCTTGTTGTACCTTTCATCAATTCGAATGATAAAAATTCTTCACTGATTTCAAATTTGCTGTTAATTCTTCTGAATGTGTATGTAACACCACCCCCTAAAACCCACCCTGAGTTGAATGAGCCCATCTACAGTGCAAGATAGGGGTGTGCATTCGTTCCCTACGAATTGGCAATCCGCAACGTATAGGGACATATTCGTTGTATTCGTGGGGAAGTGAAACATATTGCGATTCCCCATGAATACAAAAAATCTTCACCGAATTATTCGGCCATCTAAAGGAACCAATTTAAACAAACCCCCCACCCTCCTGACCCCCCCAAGACTTACCAAAACTCCCTGGTGGTCCAGCAGGGAGTCCAGGAGCCATCTCTTGCACTCACACCCTTGGCTGCCGGTTTCAAAATGGCGCTGATAGCCTTTGACCTACTATGTCACAGGGGCTACCGGTGCCATTGGTCAGCCCTGTCACATGGTAGGAGCAATGGATGGCCAGCGCCATCTTATGCTCCTACCATGTGACAGGGGCTGACCAATGGCACCGGTAGCCCCTGTGACATAGTAATGGCAAAGGCTATCTGTGCCATTTTGATTACTGGCAACCAACAGCCTGAGTGCAGGAGATCGCTCCCGGACCCCCACTGGACCACCTGACCCTCAAAAGACTTGCCAAAAGTCCAGCAGGGGTCCAGGAGCAACCTCCTGCACTTGGACCATCGGCTGCCAGTATTCAAAATGGTGCCGATAGCCTTTGCCCTCACTATGTCACAGGGGCCGATGGCCATCTATTGCTCCTACCATGTTACAGGGGCTGACCAATGGCACTGGTAGCTCCTGTGACATAGTAGGTCAAAGGCTATCGGCGCCATTTTGAACCTGGCAGCCGAGGATGTGAGTGCAGGAGATGGCTCCTGGACCCCCCCACTGGACCACCAGGGAGTTTTGGTAAGTCTTGGGGGGGGGGGGGGTTGTAGTTAATTTAATTTTAGCCGGTACGAATAAGAATTAACATATAAACATATCGGGGGCCCCCCTTGCCGAATGCAATGTATCTGCCCCCCGATGAATACGAATCCCGAATGCGACGTATGGCGTCCCTCAGCACATCCCTAGTGCAAGATATATATAGATTCCAATTCTTCCTAGTACTGTGTGTTCTCTCCCTCTCTCTCACTCCCTCCCTCAAAAAGAGAGAGCTGGTATATATTTTATTTTATTTTATTGTTTTATATACCGACATTCGATTGAGATATCACATCTCACAGCTCTCTCCCAACAAGCACCATACTGCACCCAGCCAGTGTCATCTCAGCAAGCTCTCAACAAGCATCCATCCTGCAAGCATTCAACAAGTGCTCAGCAAACAAACAAACATCCTGCAAGCATTCAGCAAGCAACCATCCTGCAAGCATTCAGCAAGCAACCATACTACAAGCATTCAGCAAGCAACCATCCTGCAAGCATTCAGCAAGCAACCATCCTGCAAGCATTCAGCAAGCAACCATCCTGCAAGCATTCAGCAAGCAACCATACTACAAGCATTCAGCAAGCAACCATCCTGCAAGCATTCAGCAAGCAACCATCCTGCAAGCATTCAGCAAGCAACCATCCTGCAAGCATTCAGCAAGCAACCATACTACAAGCATTCAGCAAGCAACCATCCTGCAAGCATTCAGCAAGCAACCATACTACAAGCATTCAGCAAGCAACCATCCTGCAAGCATTCAGCAAGCAACCATCCTGCAAGCATTCAGCAAGCAACCATCCTGAACAAGCAACCATCCTGAGCAAACAACACTCAAGCAACAGCAAAACAACTACCTCTCAGCACTCTACATTAAAACAAAAGACTCACAAAGACTGCCTTCGCCCCTCGGTCCATCAACAGCACTAACGCAGCACCACTACAACACAAGCACTACACGCTAAAATGTTCCCCACCTTCCCAATACCTATTTTACAACACAGCCTGTCAGCAATAGGAAAACCGAACAGATCATTCATACTACAACACAAACGACAGGCGCTACAACCGAAACCTTAAATCATTCACCCCAATTTCGATAACACCCATCACCCAACTCTTAGGCCTCACTGTATTCTCACTTTCACTATTCAATGCACAATCTCTGTCCAAGAAATCTCTAATCCTCAACGACTATCTCCTTGATACCAAACCAGATATATGTGCTATAACAGAAACATGGCTCAAACCCACGGACACAGCAATTATAAACCAACTTCCCACATCAAACTACGACATCTTCTCCATCCCCCGACTGAAAAAAAGAGGAGGAGGACTCCTATTTGCATCAAAAAAAGACCTCGGGTTCATCCAGCACCCATACAACTCAGACTCTAAACTAGAAATGGGTCTCTTCACCTCGGAACAACTACAAATCCTACTCGTCTACGCCCCTCCGGGCCTCCTTGAGACAGACCCCTCCCCCTTAGTAGAGGAAATCACAACCCTCATCAAACTGGACGCTCCAGCAATTATCCTAGGAGATTTTAATCTGCATGTGGACAATCCTACCCCATCATCCAGCTGTGAATCCTTTCTCTCTGCCCTCTCAGCCCTGGGTTTCAAACAACTAGTTACCAAACCCACACACAAAGCAGGCCACACGCTGGATCTTATCTTTATTAACCCAGGCATCAAACATTCTTCACGCCTCAAAAGCAAGAAGGTCCCTTGGTCTGATCACTCACTTATCTCAACCGCATTCTCATTGAACAAACCCTCCACCTCCAAAGGGCCCTCACCATCTTTCCCATACAGAAGATCCTGCTCTACAGAAGACCTCAGCTCCCACCTAGCCTCTCAACTTCCATCCATTGATCTCTCAAACCCGAACACAGCTCTCCGCTCTTGGAAAGCCATCACAGATTCCATAGCCGACAAGCTATGTCCGCTAGCAACCAAAAAATCACTCCCAAACGCCTCCAAAAGACAACCATGGTTCACGGAAGAACTAAGAAAGCTAAAACAAAATCTAAGACAGAAAGAGAGCGACTGGCGCAAATCCCCAAGCACCAATACACGATCCATCTACAAAGCCACCCTCCATCAATACAAGTCAACTACCTCTAAATCCAAAAGGGACTACTATGCATCCAAGATTCACCACTTAATCTTCGACGCAAAAGCCCTCTTCGCCTATGTCTCCAATCTCACCCAAATCATCCCACAGGAGATTCCCAACGACCTAGCACAACCCAAAGCTGAAGAACTTGCTCTTCATTTTCACAACAAAGTCAACAGCCTTCTAACTCATCTGCCTTCTAATCCCACCGACCCTGCTCTTTACCAGTCTCTTCAACAATCATCCCTCAACAACAATGGTCTGGAAACACTTGAACCCATCTCTATCTTAGAGATACAAACTCTTATAAGAAGAATGAAACCTTCCTCCCATCCTTTGGATACTATCCCCACCAAACTGCTCCTGGCCATCCCTGACTCCATCGCTAAAACCTTGTCGGACATCATAAACTGCTCACTCTCCCAAGGACTATATCCTGACGACCTCAAATTGGCCTCCATCAAACCTCTACTCAAGAAACCCAACTTGGATCCTAAAGACCCCAACAACTTCCGTCCTATCGCCAATCTCCCATTCATAGCCAAGATTCTAGAAAAAGTTGTCAATACTCAACTCTCCGAATACATAGAAGAAAACAAAATCCTATTCCAATCACAATACGGATTTCGCAAGTCACTGAACACAGAATCCCTCCTCATCTCCATGTCTGACTTCATATTAATGGGCCTTGACAAAGGCCAATCCTTCCTCTTAATTCTACTGGACCTATCAGCCGCCTTTGATACGGTCAATCATTCCATTCTCACTTCCATTCTGGCTTCTATAGGTATCTCAGGCACAGCTCTCTCATGGTTTAAATCTTTTCTCTCCAACAGAGGCTTCAAGGTTAAGATACAGAACAAAGAATCTTCACGAATGGACGCATCCATAGGTGTCCCCCAGGGCTCCTCACTGTCACCTACACTCTTTAACATTTATCTTTTACCTATCTGCCAACTCCTCTCCAACCTTAACCTCAAACATTTCCTCTACGCCGACGACATCCAGATCGTGATACCCATTAAAGAATCTTACACAAAAACATTGGTTCACTGGGAAAACTGTCTCTTCGAAATTAAACATCTCCTGGCTAACCTAAACCTAGTTTTAAACTCCTCTAAAACAGAACTGCTTCTCATCTCCCCAGATAATAATGCCATCTCTAATCCTCCAACTATCCCAACTACTACACAGGTGAGAGATCTAGGAGTATTAATTGATAACCGGATGAACCTTAAAGCTTACATCAACAGAACCACCAAGGACTGTTTCCACAAACTCCAAGTTCTGAAAAGAATTAGACCACTCTTCCACACTCAGGACTTCAGAACCATTCTACAAGCTATCATTTTTTCTAAGATCGATTACTGTAACTCTATCCTTCTGGGCCTACCTTCCTCCTATACTAGACCCCTCCAGATGTTACAAAACGCTGCGGCAAGATTACTGACAAACTCCAGGAGGAGGGACCATATATCTCCAATCCTAAAAGATCTCCACTGGTTGCCTGTTCACTTTAGAATCCTCTACAAATCTCTTTCCATAATATACAAAACCATCCATCAACACACCCCACTCGACTTACAAGTCCCATTCCAAATTTATAACTCCTCCAGACCAACAAGAGACACACTCAGAGGATCTCTTCAAGTGCCCCCAGCCAAAACTACCAAACACATTACCTTGAGAGATCGGGCCTTTTCAACAGCCGGCCCCCTTCTATGGAACTCCATCCCACCGGACCTTAGACAGGAGCCCAGCCTCCCAACCTTCAGGAAGAGACTTAAGACCTGGCTGTTTAAAAAAGCTTTCCCGGACACCGATTAATTCTATTCAGCCAGATTCTACCACTTCCACATGTAAAAATGTTATTACTAATGTAAATACCTATACCTAATGTTATTCTCTTTCTTTTCTTCTCTCCTCCCAGTTCTATTACCTTGTTATTTGTAACTGCTTCCTTCTACACAAATAGGTTATTGAATTGTTTACTGTACACCCCTGTTATATGTAAACCGGCATGATGTGTTTGCAACATGAATGCCGGTATATAAAAATTTTAAATAAATAAATAAATAAATAAATAACTGAAAATATAAGACAATATCTGCTTATTTTACATTGTAACATGGTAACTTGGTAACTTGTAACATGGAAACATGGTAACTTGTATGAATAGAAAATATTTTACATTGTAACATGGTAACTTGTATAAAATAAAAGAGAGGCATATATATTATAATGTTATAACGTTGCAACTTGGGAATATAACTTATAGAATACGATCTTAATATAGTCTTTGAGTGGTTAATTGGGAAGGAGTCCTTGAGGGCGAGGGGAGAGGGGTGGGCAAGGGTGGAAAATTGGAGGGGTTGTGGGGAGGATTTCATAGGGGGTGACAGCGGTTAGTGTTTTCATTTTCGAGGTAGGGTAGAGCTCGAGGGGGGGCTAAGTGTCTGGTGGGAAGGCTTTTCGAAAGAGCCATGTTTTGAGTTGTTTTTTGAATACTTGGGTGGAAGGTTCATTTCTAAGTAGGGGTGGGAGGGAGTTCCAAAGTGTGGGGCCAGCTACGGATATAGCTCGTTTGCGGGTTGAGGTGAGGTGGGCTGTTTTGGAGTTGGGAACGGTGAGGAGGCCAGTGTCTGAGGACCTGAGGTTTCTTTGTGTTGAGTATGGGATAATGGCAGTGTTTAGCCAGTTCATCTCATTGTTGTTTACTTTTTTGTGGATGAGGGTGAGGGTTTTGTATTGAATTCTTTGGTTGATGGGAAGCCAGTGAAGTTCTTTTAGTGTGGGTGTAATGTGGTTGCACTTTTTTATGTTTGTGATAGATCTGGCGGCGGCATTTTGAAGTACCTGAAGCGGTCTGATGGTGGTTTCAGGGAGGCCAAAGAGCATTGTGTTAGCATACCACACATAAATCAACACAGGCTGCACTGTGATACTCTATTGCCTATGTGATGCAGAAGATAGGCCTAACATGCCCATTTTTTTTTTTTATCACAGGTGCTAGTTCTTGTATATTTAATAGCATTTTGATGAATCTAGGGATTTACTTGTTCCAAGAGAAAGTCTGGAGGTCCAAATTAATAAATCTTTACCATAGGATGGCATTTAAAAGAAAATCTCTGTAAACTCTGTATATAAACTTGAAAAGCAAGTTTAAATACTCAAAACAAGACTTTCCATAGCAAATCAAATTCTTTACACAAACAAGTCAGTGGTTACAGCTTTAATTTAGGAGAATGTTAGCCTCTAAATATAAAATAAAATTGTTGTTATTCATTGGAGAGCCTGTAACTTAGATAGTGAACTTTCTGTAAGGCGATGAAGAAATGTTTCAGGGGTCACCAAAAAAGAATTACTACTTTACAAGCTCAAATACTGGGAACTGAGATTAAGCATCCCCTGAAGGTAGGTACAACAAGTAAGATTGATAGTGCTAAGTAGAAATTTATAGTATAGATTCATACAACATTCTCCCAGGATCAAGTTAAATATATAAAAGGGAAAGAACAAACTTTATAATTGATCCCTGGGAAAAAAACAGAACAACTTGGATTATCTCTTGTTGTTTTCTAGCAAAAAAAAAAAAGTAATAAGCATTGCAATAAAAAATAAAATTCTGTCAGAGGAAATAGATAGATAGAGGATATATGTCTCTACCTAGATAAGGACCTATATCCTCTGTCTTGCAACTGAATTTCAATTTATTCCTCTGTGTTACCACGTTTGCACCTCTGAGTTACCTTCTTATGTATGACCTTGCCAAAGCACACAAACAATAAATATTGCAAAAAAAAAATTACTCTGTAGCTACTAATTTCTTCATCCATCCATCTAGCTATCTACCTCTAGAAATAGATAAAATGTATTTATCTCTCTGACAAAGTCAAAATTATTTGTACCACTGAGTTACCTTCTCATGTAGGACCCTGTTAAAGCACACAAATATTAAATATTGCAAAAAAAAAAAAGGCACAGGAGCTACTAATTTCTTCATCTATCTTAATAGTTAGTTATATTAGGAAAACAAATCATATATGGGGCAGATTTTAAAAGCCCTACGCGCGCCGATCCCATTTTGCATAGGCCCGGCGACGCGTGTATATCCCGGGGCTTGAAAAAAGGGGCGGGGCAGGGACATGGCCAGAGGCCTCCGTAGGGCCGCTAGGCCGGGGGAGCGCTCGTTGGCACTCAGCTGGCACGCACAACCTACACCTGCCCGGAGGCAGGCGCAACTTGTAAACCAAAGGTTAGGGGTTTTTTTTAGGTAGGGCTGGGGGGCAGGTTAGGTAGGGGAAGGGAGGGGAAGGTGGGGGGGGGGGTGGAAGTAAAGTTCCCTCTGAGGCCGGAGCGGCCTCGAATGGAACGGGGAAAGCCATTGGGACTCTTCTAGGGCTCGGCGCGCGCAAAGTGCACTAGTGTGCACCCCCTTGCGTGTGCCAACCCCGGATTTCATAACATGCGTGCGGCTGTGCGCACATGTTATAAAATTGGGCATACATTTGTGTGCGGGGTTGCGCGCACAAATGTATGTCCACGTGTACATCTTAAAATCCGGCCCTATATTTTTAAACAGTCTGGCAATAAACAATATAATCGAAACAAATATTTTCTCTTTAAACAGTACTTCCAGAATAAAGAGTGTTTTATACACTCATATATACTTATGCAACCATTAGAAATTTCATTCAATTTCAATCTTTTTCTTTCAAGCAAAATACCTTGAACTGCTATTATTATATTCTTTTTCTTATAGAACCTTATACCATGTCCATTAGATACGTATTGACTTTGAATGTTTCTTGCTTCACCCTAACTATACGTTTACTCTCAAAACTGGTAATTTTAAGAAAATTATTCTTTTATCGCCCCTTTATTCTTTACAGGTTCTCTGTATACAGCATCCCTGTAAGTAAGTACCTTTATTAGCTTTTGTTATCTTTTTGTGTAGTAGACTGGCCAGATCTAATGTGTGTGTCCTGCGGGTGTGCAAATGTATCTCTTCTCTTTTATTCAGGTAGATGCTTGGGTGCAGTGGTCTCTGTAATAGCTGGCATTTCTGGGTGACTGGGCCAATGGCAGTAAGTGTCAGTCTCTCTGTCAGGATTACCTGCTCCTGACTATACCAAATTGATAAGAGAAATTAACTGCCTAGCACAGAAAATCTTCTGCAAGCTAATTAAGGGGGTCATTTTGTAAAGCTTATCGCGTGCGATAGCTTGCTAGGGGCGGAGTCGGGGCGGACTCAGCGATGTCTTCGCCGGCGGCGATAAGGTACGCCACGTTATCGTCGCCAGTAGCATGTCCAATAGTGCCACCTTTCACTGTGGCACTATTGGGTGCGAAAGCCAGCAGCGATAACACCGTGGTGGTGCGATGGCTGCCGGCTTTCGCAGGCTCCCCCATTTTCGCTGGATTCACCATTCTGCGATGGAATAGTGAATCCAGGCCCAAATTGGTTTGCTAGCTAGGCAAAATAAAAGGATAAACAAATATTCCCATTTTTGGATATTAAAGGGCACTGCACATTTTCACTTTCACAAATCTCCACCCGTCCCTCTAATTAGGACAGGTAAAATATCACTGCATTCTTTCCTAGGACTTTGCCATTACCTGTCTTGTCCCATTACCCTTGGCACAAGGAACAAGGATTAACTTCCAGTTCAAAAAAAAAAACAAAAAACAAAACAACCAAACAACTCTTGGGCCTCTCTCAGTTTCGTGCTGAGATCATAATCTCCCTATCTGTCCCCTTTTAAATTGGTGGCTGGATGCTTTAAATCTCCCTTTTCTTTTCCTTGTAGTATGGTAGAACTATTATGGCTAGTTCAGCCACACCTATCTTCCCTTATCAATCCTTTTTTTTTTTTTACTTTTTATTTATGCATTTAAATACAAATCAAATATACATCATATTTAAAAAAAAATTAGGATAAACACCAAGCAAATACAAAAAAAGGAACAAGGTATATTCAGAAAAATTCACCTTAGCATATCCCCTGCTTAAACTCCAATAGAAAAGGGGGGGGGGGGGACAGAAATGGCCATGGGGAAGACCATTGCAAACAGGAAATTAGTACAATGAAAAAAGGGACAAGCCTTCCGAGCAGAATCATTACCCATGAAACACAAATTTCCACATATCAGAAAAGAACTGTTATACAATGCTGCGTCTAGCATCTATAAACTCTCTCAATTGAGATGGATCAAAAAAGGGAAACTTAGGTGCATCTAAGGTTACTACATACTTGCACGGATGACAATTAATGCAGATGGCCCCTAGAGACAGAACTTCAGATTTTATAACTAGGAACTTCCTCCTATGTTCCTGTGTCACTCTGGAGAGGTCAGGGAACATCCAGATTTTTTGTCCTTATGATGAAAAAATAAATGAAAAACATTATTACGATCCTGCTTAAAGAAAAAAGTTACCAACAAAGTAGCTCATTTCTTCATTAGAGTTCTCCAGGAGATTAGATAGATCAGTGGGAACTTCCATCATACCAGGAAGTACAGCTCTCTTAGAGGATGTGAAATAATAAACTTTGTCAATTGGAGGCAAAGCAGCCTCAGGAATTAATAGAATTTCTTTTAAATAGGAGATGAAAAGCTCAGATGGAGAAATCAAGGAAATCTGAATTATTAGGAAGGGAATGGTTAATAAAACAGAAAATGTCATAATGCCTCTATATCGCTCCATGGTGAGACCGCACCTTGAATACTGTATACAATTCTGGTCGCCGCATCTCAAAAAAAGATATAGTTGCGATGAAGAAGGTACAGAGAAGGGCAACCAAAATGATAAAGGGGATGGAACAGCTCCCCTATGAGGAAAGACTGAAGAGGTTAGGGCTGTTCAGCTTGGAGAAGAGACTGCTGAAGGGGGATATGATAGAGGTCTTTAAGATCATGAGAGGTCTTGAATGAGTAGATGTGAATCGGTTATTTACACTTTCGAATAATAGAAGGACTAGGGGGCATTCCATGAAGTTAGCAAGTAGCACATTTAAGACTAACCGGAGAAAATTCTTTTTCACTCAACGCACAATAAAGCTCTGGAGTTTATTGCCAGAGGATGTGGTTAGTGCAGTTAATGTAGCTGGGTTAAAAAATGGTTTGGATGGGTTCTTGGAGAAGTCCATTAATGGCTATTAATCAAGTTTACTTAGGGAATAGCCACTGCTATTAATTGCATCAGTAGTGTGGGATCTTCTTAGTGTTTGGGTAATTGCCAGGTTCTTATGGCCTGGATTGGCCTCTGTTGGAAACAGGATGCTGGGCTTGATGGACCCTTGGTCTGTCCCAGCATGGCAATTTCTTTTGTTCTTATGAGGAAAATTAGGTACTCTCAGGTTCAAAGACCCAAGAGAGAATTCTCAATATTTTGAATCCTACAAGAAGATGAAGAGAGACCCTCAATCATATTAGTTTGCACATCACAAAATTTCTCCATAGAAGTTTCAACCTCAGATAACTTCTTTTCACATGTTGAAATACGCTGGTCATAAATTTGAAAATTAGAGTGTAAATCCGCAGTCAACACAAGTGAAGAAACTGACTTTTCAATAAACATCATAACAGGCCACAAACTTCCCAAAGTTATTATAGTGGGCTTTCAAAAGGGAGTCTTAGAGCGAAGTTCAGAAACAGGAGCCAAAGAGTGGGGTAAAGGAGCCATAGGACTTACATCTGATGCCCCCCGCAGGCACAGCAGAGAAAGCAGAAGCTGCCTCAGCATTTTCCAGCGGTCCTTGGTGATCGAAACCAGCTCCCGCGGAGCTAATCCGCAAGGCCTCCACTGGCTGAAGAGTAAAGGCGCTGCCTGATGTCGCTGTGGGAACCGCGGGGCTTCCGAAACTCCCCAAAGAAAACATCCACAGAAAAAGCAGCACTACCAGGAGGACGCAGTGTGGAGCAGAATTTGGGGCTAAGAGAGACTTCCGTCGCTGACAGGCATGGCTCCCCAGTTCCTGCCAAGCCAGACTCCTCTGCTGTGGAACAAGCAATGGTTTGTTCAAGCATGGTGGACTGATGGGGAGAGGCCAGCATCTTAGGAGGCATCTCCTTCTTTTACAGCTCCCTTCCTTTTCCCCCATGAAGAAATTGAGAACGCTGAAGCAAAGAGACAAGTAAGGTGAAGAAAATCATGGGAGCTGCTGTGAACGCGTCTGCTCAGGAGCGGCTGTCTTCGGTTCCCACCAATCCTTTTTTCATAAAGTCTTTTTTCCTCAGAGAGTAGATCCCTGCTGCGGTGACATTACAAAAGTAGTGCCCTTACAAACTTTATTTCTGTATTCACCTGCATCCCCATTTCATGGCACAAGTGCCAAACTCTTCTAGTAAATCTAACATTTTTTTTTTTTTTAATTAGCTGGGATATCTCAAAAATCCTCAGGGGAATGTCACCTTACTCCTCTGGTGTGCTTACACTGGGCATTTCACTTCAATAGGGCCACAAGGCTATTTCCTGAAGCTACTGTGATTGATAGGATTACATCCTTCCCCCCCCCCCCCCCTCCATTTGAAGAACAGAGGGGGAAGAACAATTAGCTGAAAGCCAAAACCTGGACTGGATTCCTAAGCAGAACTGGAGCTATGGCACAGGGCATTCCTGGCCATAAAGAATGTACCAAAACACTTCTGTATAGGTGATGGGAGCATGTAGTGGGCACCCCATCACCAAGCCTGCTCCAACTATGGGCCTCATTTTCTAGAGTATCGTAGACCTGCGGTACTTTAGAAAAATATGGTAATGAGGAGCGGGGGGCCGAAACCAGGGGGCGGTCCTGCGCTAGCTGGCAGTGATCGCACCTCCACAGTGCGATCGATGCCGGCATCGCGCCCAATAACTACACCATAGAAGGTGTAGTTATTGGGCGCGAAATAGGCAGCGAAAAGGCCCTTACCTTTCCGCTGTCCGCGCCGTCCTCGCAGAGTCGGCCCCGGTGATGCCCCGACTCCTTCTCTTCCGGGGCTGACTCTGCCCCGATGTAGGTAGCGCAGGCGTGCGATAGCCTTAGAAAAATAAGGCCCTATGTGTTTTAAATTATTTCCCCCCAGGGACTGCTTTCTGGATTTTCATCTCAACTAAGCACACTAGTGCAGGGCTCTCCTATGGCCCTTTTTAAACTCAGGCCGGGCATGACTACAAAAGAAAAAGAAAACTTTGGTATTTTTTTTCATTTTAAAAGAAGTCAGGCTTTCTCAGCCCTTTTCCTGACTATGTTGCACTGGTGTTTGGACAGCCTCTTCTCCAGCCAGCATCAAACCATGCCAGCAAGTGTGTGCCAGAAATCCTGTGCCCATGCCAGAGGGCACTTCCAGGGGGATATGGATGCCCCTCCAGCAGGTAGAAACATTTAATATTTCTTTCTCTTGTCCACACTTGGAAATAATTCTAATACAGAGAGAGTAGTGGATGCATGGAACAGCTTCCCAGTGGAGCTGTTAGAGGTGGTGGTATCTGAATTCAAGAAATGTAAAGCTCAATTAATTCAGTGTATGGGCAGACTAGATAGGCCATTTGATCTTCTTCTGCCATTATGTTTCTATGTAAAATCCCTTTCAGCTAAATGGCAGAAGTCCATAGCAACACAGCACCAGTTAGAGACATTGCATAGACATGCCATGTATTATTGCTATTCCCTAAGAACACCAGCAGTCAGAATTTAAATATCAACAGCCCAAACCAAGAAAAGTGAAAAATTCAAGAGTTACAATGGGGCCAAGAATGCCTACATACCTTCTAAAGTAGGAGTGGGGATCTCTGGTTTTTGAGAGCCACCAACTCGTTGGGTTTTCAATATAATCTTAAGGGTCAATTTTAAAAGCGTTGCTCATGCAAAAATGCCCATATACACGAGTACGTGGGCCACGCGTGAGCAATGTGGATTTTAAAAGCTGCAATTTATGTGCATATATGAGTGTGCACGAGCAAAAAAACAAGAGGGCCAATAGTATGCATAACTCTGTATTTTAAAACTGGAGACCGCAGCGCCTGACAGCTTGTTAGCCACATACATTTATTGCTGATCCTGATGAGGAACAAGTATGCCGAGATTGCATTTTAGGGCTTATTTGACAAGGTGAAGGTACAGAGTCAACTGGAGTCAAGCAGGATGAAGAACCAGAGGGGTCTGTATGACCTCGAGATTGACTGGGCAAATTGATGGACTAATTGGAAAAACTGGGAATGTCCCTCGAATTAGTATGTTTTAAAATCCACATATATATACATATGTTAAAGCTGGCAAAGTCCTATGGAAGGTACCTGAAGTAGGTTTACTCCAAGGACCTCTAAAAATTAGTAACATACTTACACATGGTAGGCATATTTTAAATCATATGCGTGGAAGTGTGCGCATGATTTAAAATTCCAGCCTATCTCCGCTCGCATGCCAATAGGTGCATATATTGGGAGGTGGATGTGCGCTCATTTTAAAATTTGCCTGTCTATGAATATGCATTAAATAGATTTGCATACAATTGACATTTGTGATATCCCAAAAACCTGACCAGTTGGTGGCCCTTGGGTACTAGAATGGCTCACCCCTGTCTCAGAGATTGAAAATCTAAACAGCAAAGACCACTATGTATATCCTCATAAAAACTATGTCCACCAAATACAGGATAGTGAACCCAGACTAGAAAAAGAAGCTTAAAGGTAAGAACTGAAATGGAAATCCCTGAGAGGCCAGATCAAATATTAGGGGAGAAACAAACAAAAGTATATTTCATTCTATATTGTACAAAAAAACCTCATAAAATAAGTTCTCAAAGTTAGCTAGCTGAGAATATCAAAGATCAAGGATCCTCAACTCATCCAAGATATGGAAAGCTATTTTTTACAAATACACCATTCACCTACAAACAGATGTAGAGGCAAATGGTAGATTCCTGGAAACTTAAAACCAGTAGCTTCAGGCAGATAGGGCTTGCTAGACTTAAATGGCATCTCATCTAAAAAGGAGTAAACTGATTTCAAACTCCCACTACTAGTGGATAACCTCTGGAGAGGAAGAAGGCTAAAGGAAATAACTCCAGACATGCAGCTCCAATGGACGTTCAAAGTAAATTTTGACATTGTCCTGGCAACTCCTGCTATGGAGCTGATAATAAATTGCATTGGCTCTTGCCTCTCCTTTGCATGGCCAAGAAGGGTATCCTGTTGCTTGGGCAACACACGGCCTCTGTATCAACCCACTCAGGTTTGTGATCTGCAGAGGAAACTCCAGCTTTGCTTCATGGCAATGACCGAACACAGGAGGCAGCAGTCTCCAGTTATAAATCCTCAGACAACTGGCAAAGAAAAGGAGTACCAGAGGTTGCTTATGATGGTGGTGAAGTTATTTGATCCCATTGGACAGCTACCGCTTGCTTTAAGCTAAGTGATAAGAGCTGTCTTACCATAGTCCATCTGCTTGCCTGGGTATGTAAAGTTTAAGGCATTGGCTGTCAAGTAGAATCTAATTACTTCACCAAATAAACTAAGGTCAATCCTCAGGTTTGGGTACAGGAATATCAGAAGTATGACAACTGGATTGCCTGAAAACCTTTAGCAAATCAGCGATGTCCATAAGATAGCTAAGCTGTCATCAATGAAGTATTGGAGAGACTCCAAGTCAAATGGTTATTCTTCAGGAAACATGGTTAGTATCAACTGGTTCCCCTAAGGTAGGGTTTCTCAAACCTTTCCTTAGGACCCTCCAGCTGGTCAGACTTTCAGGCTATCCACAATGAATATGCATGCAATAAATTTGCATATGCAGGTTCTCCAATGTATATAAATTTATCTCATACATATTCATTGTGTATAAACCTGATAATGCAACTGACTGCAGGAGTCTCAAGGACAGGTTTCAGAAGCCCTACATCTTCTTTAGCAGGAAAAGGGTCCTGAAGAACCTAAAAAAATGTGTAATGGGTTTTACCATCAAAAAACACAATACTGGGGATAATCAAACTATCCACAAGCAGATTAGAGTGAATCCTGGTACTTTACCTGTAGACTATCAATGCTCCATTTAACATTATAAGTATGTATACACCAAAATTTAGTTCTCCTGAAACAAAAGATCAGTTATATAATGAATTCAATCCTATGGTCACCTAGGGATGTACAGCTCAAAAGTTTTGTTTTGTTTTGTGTATGTTTGTGTGTGTGTGTATGGGGGGGGGGGGAGGGTTAGTTTCTTTTGTATTGTTTTTAATTTTGTTTCATTTTTATACACACTATTTTCCAATAGCATGCAGTAAAAACTATCCATCAGCATTTCCCCCTCCTCCCCACCACTGAGTAAACACACCATAAAACTTAACAAAAGAAAGCCCTTGATCTTGCCTCTATCCCTGTGACCATCTTGGAATTCCCCCTGCAGCATCTGACCCCATCATTGAGGTCCAAAGGGGTTAGGCGTGAGCCCCCAGTTGCTCCTTGTGTACTTTAAGAGGGCATCGGTCATTCTGAGGCTGGCACCATTTTGGAGAACGTGCCATACTTCAAAATGGTGCCAGTCCGAGAAATCCAGTGGGTTAGGAGCAGCTGAATATTGACCCTGCTCCATAGACACTCAAGGATGGGATAAGATGCAGGATGGAGGAGGTTCAGTGGGCTTTGGCAATGGCACCAAGCCAAAATTTTATATTTTGGCAGTGCAAGATTTCTCAGCAGTGAAGGGGGGAGGGTGCTGGGCCTGGCTGCCTGCTAGTGCTTTTCTTAATGAAACAAAACAAAAAATGAGTAACATTTCATTCATTTTTCTTTCATTTTATTTTCAAAATGAAAAAACGAAATTGGAAATTTGTTGAGATTTCCTTTCATATTAAACCACATCCTTGCTAAGTATCAACAGGATCCCCAAAAGTGAATATCTTTAGCTGCTTGATGACTCTACTGTGAGAGTGCCATGATCATGACCCTTGGCATGGGAAAATGAATGAAAATGTGCATTCTCTTGGAAATTTGCTGTTATCATAACTGTCACCAGTAAAGTTTTCAAAACCACATTTCAACATATGCCTTTTTGGAGAAACTCTTGATCAGTTTATTAGAATCAATTGAATCTGATTATTATTAGGCGCCCTAACCTTTAAAGCAGTGGTTCTCAACCCTGTCCTGGGGACCCCTCCAGCCAGTCGGGTTTTCAGGATATCCACAATGAATATGCATGAGAGAAAATTTGCATGTTATGGAGGCAGTGTATGCAAATTTTCTCTCATGCATATTCATTGTGGATATCCTGAAAACCCAACTGGCTGGGGGGGTCCCCAGGACAGGGTTGAGAACCACTGCTTTAAAGCATCTTCCTTGCTCACAGTTTGTAACATGGTCCACCGGAAAGCAAAGGTCTAAAAGAAGGCTAGGCTATATGCTGAGACTCTAGAGAAAACATATTTATCGGCCCCTTCCCCTACAGACAGGAGACATGGGAACAACTAAAAGGTACTGTTCACAATACCACCCTGACAGTCTTTGATGAAAAGCATGGCGAGACTACTGACTGGTTTCAAGCACACCGAAACGAGTGATGATCTCAGTCATTGAAGCAAAGCGCATTTTGTTTATGCCAACTATAAGCATGCCCCAAGCCAAAAGCCTATGCAAGAGTTAAGAGCCGTCCAAAATAATTGTGAAACAGATGGCCCTATACAGTATGCCAATGACTACTGGTTGCAGCTGTGCAAATATATTCAGTTTTCTACTGTTCACATGTATTTTATTGTTTCATTGCTCCAATTCCGTGCATAAAATATAGAAAAGAAAAAAACAAAAGAAAATTGCAAAGAATGTAGCAATATTGAACAGTCACTAGGTAATATGATGGTTGTCTGATGTAAATACAAGTACAGAAAGTTTCATAGCATCTTAGCAGAAAACTGTCTATTGGTCCTTTCTTCCTTAACCATCGTATATTTATAGGTTGAAATTACCACATTCCACCATGATAGCAAAGTAATTTTGGAGCTACGTTTCCAGCTACTTACAATAACCTTCAATGACCAAGCTAGTAAAAATCCAATAGCATTTTCCTTCACTGCAGACACACTGAGAAAATGGAAGATCTTCATATTATAATTGCAAATTCCAAACAGGCATCTGATACAAGTGACTATCAAAAAACCCTTATATAACATATAGGAAATAGTTCCTAGTTCATGCTTGCAAACCTAAGAGGCTTCACTGTGTGCCTTACCTACTTTAGATACTTTAAATCGGCATTCAGATCTCAATGTGCTATGAAATATAAGCATTGGGTTTATGGAAGCTGTCAGAGAAATGTGCATGGATTTGCCCCAAAACACTTTCCACTGTTTCTCTATAAGTTTGTTACCTCAATCATTTTGCTAAATGCTTTCTAACACTGTAAATATTTTCATTCTGGCATAGGAGTTTACAAAATCCTGACACAATTTTAGGTAAATCCATGATTGCTAAGCACAATTCCCAAACATCAAGAGAATCATTCAGTTTAGATGGTAGAACATCACTTTTTATTAAGCAGCTTAACTGTACCCATTTAAAATATTATATGTGGGGGAGATAACATGATTTATCCTTCTTATCATCAACTGACCAGATTTCCTTTAAATGCCATTCACTATAATTTTGCCAAAGCCAACTGACATTTGTCTTATTAATCTTAAACAAAGGATTACACCATAATGATGGCAGAAGTCAATCATTTTATTTTACCTCTGCTAAGAACTTAAGCTTCTGAAAAGCTGTTATGGTGAACTCTTTCACTGGGTGATTTCTGATTTATTGAGATGACTGAAGATTTGGGAAACCTGTTAATACAGGGCCGGATTTTTAAATCTACGCAAGCAGGGTACTTTTGTGCACACTACGCGGCGCGCACAAATGGACGCCCGGTTTTATAACATGCGTGTGCAGCTGCACGCATGTTATAAAATCAGGGGTCGGCGCGCGCAAGGGGGTGCACACTAGTGCAACTTGCACGCGCCGAGCCCTCGGGGCGACCAGCTGGCTTTCCCCATTCCCTTTCCCCCCCACCTTCCCCCCCCTTCCCCTACCTGTCGTGCCCCCAGCCCGAACCCCCCCCCCAAACATTTGTTTCACAGGCAGGCATAACTTGCCCGCGTGCAATCCCCTGGCCTAACGGCCTTGCAGAGGCCTCTGGTCACGCCCCGCCCTGCCCATTTTTTCAAGCTCCGGGACTTACACACGTCCCAGGGCTTTACACGCGCCGCCGGGCCTTTTGAAAATAGGCCCAGCAAGCTTAACCCCCCCTCCCCCCATGCACGTAAGCTTTTAAAATCTGCCCCATAATGGGCAAGGCTATTTCTTTACCTACTTTTAACCATTTATGAATATGACTGTAACCCTCTCTGTCTTAAAATATAAACCTGATGATATTCATAAAATTTGGGATAATGTATTCCCCCACCTTTATTCCTAGCAAATTTTAGGGGTTTTTTTCCCCCTTCCTTAAGAATCTTGTGCATGTATTATCTAAGGATTTGTAAAATGGTGCTGGAAAAAGAATCGGCAGCATGCTAAATGTTTAAATTACGATCAGTGCAATATATATGATTTGTTTCTACTTTCCCCCACCAGATCTGTAATGGAGATGATTTTAATAGTCAATACTAAATCTTTGTTCAAGATTCCTGGCATTGGTTGAAATTCTCCTCTCCAAGTCATTAGAAAAGGAAACACCAGTGTATTATAAGTCTTCCGAAATTCACTGAATTGGAAACAGGGAAATGCTACTCCTGATGTGATGAACATTTATGGGGTAATTTTGTAATATTGCACAAAGGCTAGTTGAGAAATATTCATATAAGTTACACCAATTTTCAAAATGGATTTACATGCACAAGCTCACTTTGAAAATTATCTCACCAATCTATCTGCACACAATTATATCTGCTAACAATGTACCCAGAAATTTTTAAAATAAATGTTAAAAAAGTATGATGCAAAACCCCTCCATTCAGTCTGGATAAACTTGTGTGGGAACAGGACATATATGGGTGGGTTTACCTGCATATCAGGAGGGTAATTTTAAAAGCCCATTTCTGTGGGTAAAACACTGTTTTAACCAAGGAAATGCTTTTGAAACGTGTCCTGTCTAGGAAAGAAAAGTAGATTTACTCTAATTGATTTTATATCCTCATAGGTTTGTAAATTGTTCTATAATCTTAAGTAAATATGGGAGAGAGATGCCAAGATCCATAATAGATCTTATTTATAAACTATCTTTTCAATTCTGTCTTTTCCTTAGGCACAAGGCAGTAGAAGTGGAAGTCCTAAAAGCACCAGCAGCGCAATCTTCATTAGTTAGCGCTGAAGAGGCAGTAAAAGCAGTACTGGCAGAAACCTCATCAGAATATGAAGCTGAATCTCCTTTTAAAGGATTCCCAGAAGAAGAAGAGATGGTAAAGCTGTTAGCTGAGCAATTGAGTTTTGGAGCATTAGAGCATTACTTAGCAGTGTCTTAGCCTCTACGTCAGTGATGAAAGAGAGAGAGAGGCAGGAGTTGATGTTGGTGAGGGAGAGCAGGTGACAGTGCAGGAACAGAGGATAAGAACATAAGAAATTGCCATACTGGATCAGACCAAGGGTCCATCAAGCCCAGCATCCTGTTTCCAATGTGGCCAAACCAGGCTAGAAGAACCTGGCAGGTACCCAAACACCAAGAAGATCACATGAGTGCCAGTGTTTCTCAGAGTCCACCCACCTCCACCTCTACTTCAGTGCCAGCATCATCCACCCCCAAAAATGAAAACACAGGCAAGGGATCATGAAAGAAATCAGTGAACTGGAGGCATTTTCAAGTGAGGGAGGTCCCACGCTTGGCTCACTGTAATTATTGTGCCAGGGACATCAGCTGAGGCAAGCAAGTGGGCCATTTAACAAATGCTGGGATGTTGCATCACCTGTAGAAGCAGCATCCCCATTCAACAGTCAGCTGGGGATGGTTGCAGTAGAATTAGTCAGGGCATCCCTTCTTCCATCCAGAGGACACTGTTTGAAAAGATGACAAGTGCTACTCAAGCTGCTCCCATGTCCTCAGCTCCTTCCACTAATCAGGTGGCAGGCCAGCAGTCCCACAGTGGAGGAAATGGAATGGCGTTAAGCGGCATTATCCTGGGGAAAGAGGCAGGCAGCATCTAACGTGCTGACAAAGAGCACTGATGCAATGACTGCCCTCGATGACCAGCCCCTGCAGGTAATGGAGAATGGCACTAACACTTGTAGCCCCTGCAAGTGTTAGTGCCAAACCACAAAGTGCCCTCCAGAACCCCCTTTATTAGAAAGGTCCTTCACCAACCTGTACAAGTAGTGCCGTAGTCGCATCCAGGTGCTGTTGGCCAACACAGAGAGGAGTGTCATCTAGACAGCTACAAACAAGTCACACTTTTCTTTCTCTGATGGCACACTAATTGAACCTGGCTGAGGTTGGGCAAACAACAGTTCCATAGGGGAAAGAGTATCAGGGGTGCAGGTGGGATTTGCTGCATACTCACTTGATGGATGAGGCCCATACCTCCTTAAACAGATGCTGGAGGACTGGCAGCTGGACGAGAGAGCCAGAAGTCATAACACAGGTTTTTTTTTATCATGACAGACAATGCCTCAAACATGATAAAGGAAATATCCAACTGGGGATATCAGGGTGTACGGTGTCTTGCTCACACTCTGCACCTAGTAGTGAAGAAGGCCCTGGAGCTGGGGGGCAGGGACCTAGAGAATATCTAATTGCAGGAGCTAATAGAAGAAAATAGCTGGGCACTTCCACAGACGTGTGAAGGCAGGACAGCTTCTCCTTGAAAAACAGGATGATTTTGAGATGTCAAACAAGCGACTCATTCAAGAAGTGGGCACCTGCTAGAATTCCACCTGCCTGATGCTGCAGAGGCTAGTGGAGCAGGAGACACCCCTTCATGATTTGTCTCGGGAAATGGAGATAGGTATGCAGGGTCTCCTAGGGTACCATGACTGGGCAGTCATGAGACAGTTGGTGAAATTCCTGAAGCCCTTTAAGGATGCCATGGAGGAGCTGAGTAGCAGAAGTGCCACCTTAGATGATGCTATCCCCATAGCAAACATCCTGGAGGAAAAGTTGGAGGGCTTTAAAGAGGAAGAGGGATTGACAGATGAGGTGCTGCGCAAAAGCAGGTGGCAGAGAGACTAGGACCTCTCATCAAAAAACAGCACATACATGCTCGCTACATTATGTGATCCCATTGTGAAAGGGAGACTTACCCACCAGGCCAGCATATGAAGAGCATGCTGACAGAGCTTTGTGAGTAAGAGTACCAGAGAGTGAGGCACAGGAGGGATGTAGCAGAAGAGGAAACACTAACAGTGGGCACATCAGACAACAGTGCAACTAGGAGCAGCAAACTGTCACTGACACCTAGTTTCTCCTCCTCCTCCAATTCAACACTCCAAAGCCATGCTGCCCATAAAGAATCTTCATTTCTGGCACAGGTGGTTGTTAAAGCAGTTGGGAAGAAAGATACATACCCTACCTGAGCAAAGAACAGCAGGACAAATCTCTGTGACATGCTATCTCACAGAGACTATTGAGGACATGGACACAGATGTGCTGGTATATTGGGCCCATAAATGCACCAGAACTAGCTAGAGTGGATCAGCGCTATCTGTCTTCCCCACCAACTAGTATGCCCAGTGAATGAGTCTCTTCAGTGATCTTCAGACCTCATCGCTTAAGTATGTTACCACACTTGATGGAAAAGCTAATGCTCCTCATAATCAATCTGCCTTTTTTGGGGGTTCCAGATTTGCCATGTGTGTGGCAAGATGAATGAAAGCAATTTGAAGGCCTTGCTGCTCTGCCTGTCTGCCTACTTTGCTCTGAACACCACCACTAGGGCCTACCAGTACATCCACTGACTGCATCTGCCTGTCGTGCACCAAACTCAACTGCTGGGGCCTACAAGTACATCCAGTCATCCACTGACATCCACTAACAGCATCTGCCTGCCTTGCCCCAAATACCAGCACTGGCCCTACATCCAGTTATCCCTGACATCCACTGAGTAATTCTGCCTGCTGTGCTGCGAATACCACCGCTAGAGTGTACATCCAGTCATCCAGAGACATTCACTGATTTCATCTGCCTGCCTTTCTCTGAATACCAGCACTGGGAACTATATCTAGTCATCCATTGACATCCATTGACTGCATCTGCCTGGGGCCTACAAGCACATCCAGTGACATCCACTGACTGCTTTGCCACAAATAGAACCACTGGGGCATATATCTAATCATCCAATGATATTCACTGACTGCATCTGCCTGCCATGTCCCAGACACTACCTTAGGTAACACCAACCTCTGTACAAACACTGCTACTTATGTGGACCCTTGGGCTGCGACAAGATGGGGAGGCCAACAGAGGTGCCCCAAAGATTCTTGGGGTCAGCAGGCGGATACTCTTTCAAAGACCAGGGGCTTGGTACGAGGCCTGATAGACACAGTCCGAATCAGGTCAACAGTAAGCAAAGTAGGGTCCAAGTCCAAATACAAATCAGGGCAGGAAGCAGGCAGAGAAGAGTCCAAGGCACGGTCCAAATCCAGGGTAGGCGGCAAGCAAGAGAAGAATCCAGGCACAATCCAAATCAGGGCAAACAGGCAACCAGCAGGAAAACACGTCAGACAGGAGACCTGTAGCTGAGGCATAGACAGCAGGTCAGGCTGCCCTTAAGTAAGGGCAGCTTGATGACGTCCTTCACCCGTGCCACAGAGAATTCCTGCCGGGGCCCTTTAAAGAAAAGGCTATAGTGTAGCTCATCTCTGCCGCGGCATGGCAACGTTCGGCCGCATCTTTGAAGTCCGTGGAGGGTAACACGCACATTCTGCTTTTGCCTCCTAAGCCTGAAAAGTCAGCATAAGGGCCTAAACAAATAGAATCCTGATACCTGCCATGTCCCCAGTAACTGTTACCTGTTGGAGTTTGTCCCAAATTGTTTGGCTGGTCCTTTTTAAAATTATGAACAGTATGAACTGAGAAATCATAACTGTCCCTAAAGTAAATGTGAAACACACAATGTGTCGGGCAGAGGAACTGAACACAAAAAAACCCTCTTAAAATTAAGATAAGTAAAGTATTTTTTAGAAGGATTTGGGAGCGACACACGTGTTTATCATTTTAATTTGCAATTTAAAACTTTTTAGAAAACAATTGAAACATGGTGGGCAATGAGACCCATGGTTCAATGTATGGAGTGAAAGCTAAATGCCTTGGTGTTCCCATTTCTTGTAAAACGTGGCACATACTTGAGCGATCCCTTTTTCACTCTACCATCTTAAGGTCTCTAAATATATCCTTCCATAGTTTGAATTGATATTTGCCCGATCTTTCAGTTTCATGTATATATTTTTCATTGGGATTGTTATGGTTATTTGTAAGTGTCCCCAATATCAGCACATGGGCCACATTCCTCCATAATATATGCTGCTTCTACTTCCTAGGACCGAAATGCCATATAGGAGCCCAGACACACAGAATCTTGATACCTGCCATGGCACCAACACCAGCACTTGGGCGCCATTCCTTTAAATGTTCTGCATCTGCCTCCTAGGCCTGAAATGCCAGCACAAGGGACGATATTAGAGATGTGAATCGGAACCAGAATCGGTTCTGATTCCGGTTCTGATTCATATTGTGATTTTTTTTTTTGTCTGGCCCGATTGGGTTTTTTTTTTTATCGGCTGCGCCCGAGCCGATGAACAAAAAACCCACCCCGACCCTTTAAAACTAATCCCTTAGCTTCCCCCACACTCCCGACCCCCCAAAAAACTTTTTACAGGTACCTGGTGGTCCAGTGGGGGTCTCTGGAGCGATCTTCCGCTCTTGGGCCATCGGCTGCCACTAATAAAAATGGCGCTGATGGCTTTTGCCCTTTCCTTGTGACAGGGTATCCGTGCCATTGGCCGGCCCCTGTCACATGGTAGGCGCACTCGATGGCCCGCGCCATTTTTAAAGATAAGAGAACCCCACGAACAATTTTAGTGGGGTTTTCCTATCAGTTTCAGGGAGCCCCAGATTTCTGACGATTTTGAAAATATCGTACGATATTTTCAATCGTCAGAAGCACGATTCACATCCCTAGACGATATACACAGAATATTGATACATTCTATGTCCCCAGTACAACCACATCCTGCTTCAGCCCAGATGATGAGCCCTTACTCCTGGGTCTCAGCTCAAGCCCAGGCCTGATGCCAGGGCTTAACCAGGAGGCTGGGTACCGAAGTGTGAGCCCTGGCCTAGGTTAGGGCCAAGGCCCAGGCCTAATGCTTGGCCCAGCCCTTAGGCCAAGTCCCAATACCTTGGTTTCGGCACAAACCCAGGCCTGATGCTGGGACCCAGGCCATATACCAAAATGGCACCCTCCACTGAGTGGGAAGTGCTAGAGTTGATTTACCCCAGCGCATCCCCAGTGAACACAGTTATTTGAATAAGAAAGAAGTCAGAAGATGAAAATGTGGCATGGGCTCCAGCTTCTGGGAATGGGCCTGATCCTGAGCTGAGTCCCCGGCATCTAAACCTGGCCTGGCCCAATTCCCAGTCATTAGGACCTGGCCTCTGGACTGGGTCCTGGTGTTGAGCCGGGGCCTGGGCTGAGGCAAGGCATCAGAACCCTACCTCTATACCAGGCCTCAGAGTTGAGCTTGGGCCCGGGACTTGGTCTAGACTATTGCCAAGATTTTGGGACCCAGCCTGGGCTGAGGCTCAGGCTTCAAAACCTATTCTCTAGACCAGACCCTGGCGTCAGGCATTGGGACCTGGCCTCCAGGCCAGGTCAGTTATTGGGCCTAGGACTGGCTGTGGTATCAGATCTCTAACAGATAAACTAAATGGGGGTCAAGAAATTTACTGACTCTGTCAACATTTTCCAGCCTAGGCCTTTGCTCGGGTCTCAGTCAAGGCTCTGGCATCAGGCTCAGGTCTTTGCTGAGGCCCTGGCATTGGGCTCGGACATAGGCCAAGACCCCGGCATTGCACTCAGACATAGACCATGGCCCCCTGCTTTGGGCCTCAGCCTATTCCCTCGGCAAGGCCCCAGAATTGGATCTAGGCGTAGGCCCAAAGTGTGACTTTTTTTTTTTACTTTCAAAACTAAACCAAATCCTAACAGAATTTAAATTGTTTCATTTTGAAAACAAACCGAAACAATATAGGAAATTTTGTTGCCATTTCCTATTTAGTTTCTCCCAAATGCGCGTCTCTAATAACTAGCAGGGCCTGGCACATCCTGCTTCAGCCTGCCATGTTCCAACCACAACCACTGGGGCTTGACATATCCTGCTTCAGCCTGCTATTTCCCCAACACCACCACTGGTCCCTTTATCTGCTCCTCGGGATTTTTTCTGCCACCTGTTTCCTCTTCATGGTGCCTTAGGGTGCTGATGCCACTTTGTCCCTCATGATGCCATCAGGGGTTCATGTTGCTATTACTGGTGTCCTCTTTTGGCATTTTGGGGTGTTCTTCCTCCTCTTAATGCTTCAGTTGCTGCTCTCATTGTCTTTTGGAGAACTCCTGCCAATGCTGGTACTCCTTTGCAAAGCCTTAGGCCACTTATGCCACTTTTGGTTCCACTTTCCCACAGTGTAAGTCCCTTGGAGCAACCTCTGATGATATCTTCCCTCAAGTTTCATGAGAACTGATAAGAAAACCACTATTCTGGAGCCCAAAATAAATTGCAATGCTTCCCACATTGACTTGAAAGGAAAACGAATGAACTAATAAAACAAATAAACAAATAATTTTTTTTTCATTTTGCATCTAATGAAATGAATCTGAGTCTCCACAAAATGAATGAATGATCCGAAATGAATTTTTTTCTTCTGCACATACCTAATAAATTTTCTTTTTCTTCATGGGGCAGGAACAATTCCCAATCACTCCTGCCCCTCCAGAGGTATTCTTACAAATGGCACAATTGTTGATTTTTTCCATAAAAAATGGTATCAGTCTGGGCCTGGCCAGCACTATTTTGTATGGAAGAAATTAATAATGATGCCATTACTAAACATCCCTCTGGTAGAGCAGAAGTGACCAGGAATCGCTCTTACCCCGTGAAGAGTAAGAAAATTATGCTAAGAGGGTTTGAATGGGAGGCCCAGGAGACTGAGGAGAGTCTTTTTTCTCCAGTGGGGCTTGACATTTTTTTCTTTGGTTTGGTCTGTATTTCATTTAGGGTTTTTTTTTTTTTCAACATTTTAAAATTTCATTTGTTGTCCGTTTCATTTTCTTTCATTTTGAATAAGCAACAAATGGAAAACTAATGGGGACCCCCCCCCAAAAAAAAAAAAAAAATTAAACCAAATAATGTTTATGCACATGCCTAATAAAACCATTATTTCTGAATGGCCACATTCTGGAGTTTATGGTGTAGATTGTTTAATCTCATTTTCAGCATCTAAAGGACCAGGGATATGGTTGTGGTGCCAGTGCCCTCAAGGTTCACATTTATGTTAGGACACACAAATGAGCAGGGTTAATGAACAAACAAAGTGGCAAGGACACCCACTGAGCTTGTAAAGAGCATAAAGACTAATGTCTTTTTGTCGTTGATTACTCCATTTCACTCTTCATCTCATTAAAGAATAAAGCCCTCTAGTCTTTTGTCAAGTTCTCATTTCTTAAGGTGTCCTGTAAAAGGACTATTAAAAATTCTGTAGGTTTAAAGATCCTGTCTTCTCTGCACCGATGAAACAACATCAATACGACTATACCAATACCAAAATATTGCTACATAAAGAAAAAGCATACCAGAGGAAGAATGGCAAGGGGCCACCATGGGGAGACATAAACATCCCAGTGTGCTCTAATAGCATCTCTGTGGAGCAGATAAAGTTTATTTTGACAGGTCATAAATATACAACATACTCCAAACCTTCATGGTGCCATTATCAATTATATTCTATTTCCAAAGGCTACAGTCCTACGGGAGCCTTAAAAGAGTTTGGAATAGACAGAATGATTTTGGAGCTGAGAGCCTCTGTTAACATAGCTAGTTTCTTTTACATCGGAGTCTCGGTTGGGGATCATGAATCATTCAGAAAAGCAGCTGTGGCTTCACATCAAGCATATGCAAGCTAAACATAAATAACATTGGCGCACTGGAGAAACCTGTATAGTGTTCAGCGATGCACGATAAGAAACTCATGAAAATTGCAATTTCTCACATGAAGAGGCGAAATAGATTCCACACGTGCTGCCTGGTTCGCATCCTTATTATCTTCTGAAAAAATAAAATCCCAAACTCCAAAGATCTGAAGCAGGCTCAGATTCCAACTATCTTCAACCAGCTCAGAGGTGCCTTCAATAGCTTGGGCATATCTATCTTATGAACAACAGCAGAAGTCCTAAAGACATTTTTTGGGCCTGTGCAATCAATTTTTAACGTGCACATTAAGATGTGAATTTTGAAAGGGGTTCTGCACATAAAAATAACATATACAGTATGTGTGCGTATATGCTATTTTATAAACATTGAGAACGCGCATGTATTTTGGTTTTGCAGGGAGATTTCACCAAGGGAAAAAAAGGGTAGTGTAGGGGCATTCCAGGTACGCGTTCAGAAGTACGGGTGGTAGTTGCTATTTGTAAAGATATACATATGAGTATTGTGAAGGAGTGAGCCTTCACCACCAGTATAGCAGCCCACTAGAGCGAAGGAGGAGAGGCTGTCAACTCAGGGTAGTAACAGGCATCACTAGTTGCAGTGCTAACCCAAAGGGACTGTGGAACGGAGGAAAAAAGGGGTGTCTTTGCAGAGGGGGGGGGGGGGTCAACTCACTGGATAGGCCCTCCCCAACCAAGTGAGACAACTTGGAATGTCCAGTGGCAGGAAAGGGGCGGGTTCCCCACCCCCCGGAGGAATCAGGGAAAGAGCCAGAAGGATCCGCCCTGATGAGGGGAGGAGCTAATAGGGGCCCTGGGAGATGAAGAGGAGGAGTTGGAATTCATTCAAGCAGGAGAAAGGAATAAACTACCCCTCAGAAAGGGAAGTCAGCGATGTGGACATGGAAACTGAGTGAGCCGAGGGATTTATAAGCTGGAGAAGAAAGGAAACTGCAAGCAGGTACAGCACACTTTTAGAAGGGAAAGATATTTGTGGGAAGTTGTGGCAGGGCTGACCCCAACCAAAGTATTGGTTAGGAATCGTCATGCCTTACCACAGGTGGGAGGTGTTTAAATCTGCTCAGCTTGTTTTTGTGTGTTTGTGGCCTTGCAAAGTTGTGCTGAGCGGTGCTACAATTCAAAGAGAGAAACTGTTTCTTTCCCTAGAAAAAGATTGTATCTAATCACAAGGGTGGGGTTTTTTTTTTTTTTTGGTGTGTGGTTGTGGCCTTGCAAAGCTGTGATGAGCAGTGCTATTCCAAAAAAAAAAAAACCCACCTATTTCTTTCCCGAGGAAAAGAATGTGATTAACCACAAGGTTTGTTTTTTTTTTTGGTGTGTATGTTTTTGTTACTTGGCAAACCTGTGGGCTGAGCAATACTATAAGCCCAGGAAAGGAAAGTGCCATTTCAAATGTTGGGGAGGAAGGCCTACCAGGAGGCAGGCCCTGAAAGAAGAAAGAAAAAGACTTGCCCATTTACTGGAAGGGAGACGTCCGGACAACTGCTCTGAGGAAGAGGATTTGGACATTCCCTATCTTTCCTGGGCATCCTGTGAACCAAGATTTTTAAATTTATTTATTCTGCCTCGTACAGAGGCGCACCTTTCCCTTCAAGTTGCGTCAAATAAATTCTGGGAGTTCTGCAGCGGGGAAACAGAGGTGGGAATTCCAGTGGTGTTCCAGCGGACCGGAGGTGTCGGATGACCGTGGACCTTCACAGTATACATTATCAAACATATTTGTATACTTTTACACCTCCTAGTTGACTGATGCAAATTAAATCAGACCAGTCTGTCTGCTGCTTGTTGGAGTCAGGATGAAGTGCTAGAGAGTCTAGGTGAACTGGAAAAGGACTCAGTGAACTGGCAGAGATATCGGTGAACTGGAGATTCACAAGTACTTTTCAAAATGGTATATACACAAACTTTATAAAATACCTGCCTCCGTGTTTAATTTTGGGTGCTTATTTGTGCAGTGTCACAATTTAATGTTTCCTCTAATTTTTGACAGGCTGCCTGTGCAAACATTTCCTTTTGCGCAACTTATTATAAGCTGACCTCAAATTTGTGCACTAGGAGGAAAGTGTGCTGAAGCAAGTATAAAGGAAATAATATCTGGATTTTGAACGTGCTAAATTATTATTTTAATGAAAATAAAATTCTACATTTCAACATATTTGATTTCTTTTTTTTAGTTAAGCATAATTATATAGTAAAGATATGCAGTATACGCTATTTATGCCATTTTATACACATGCTATGTTTTGCTGCATGCTCAGTATTCATGACCTGTGTGCACACACAAATACATTCAGCATAGATGGAACAGTGGTCACGTTTATTTTGCACATAAAATATACATGTATATGTTTATAAAGTGAGCACAGAAAGTATGGTTTCTTGAATTGGAACTGTATGTGTGGATTGAAACATATGTGTATTTTCAGACAGAAAGACAAGATACAGCAACCAACCTCAATCAGGCCAATACAGAACGGTGCGCTCGGCTGAGTACACCGTTAGCTCCCATTTGGCTGTGCGTTTTCGACGTGCTATTTTTACCCCTTATACAGTAAGGGGTAATAGTACATGGAAAATGCACGGCCAAACCCCCCCCGAAACTAATAGTGCTCATCACATGCAAATGCCTGTTGATGAGCCTATTAGGTATTCACCCGCAATACAGAAAGCAAAATGTGCAGCCAAGCCGCACATTTTAATTTCAGACAGCATCGGGCAAGTATACAGGAAAGCAGAAAAAACTGCTTTTCTGTACACCCTCTGATTTAATATCATAGCGATATTAAGTTGGAGCCCCAAAAATAAAAAAAATTAAAATTAAAAAAGAAACAAAAACCTGCCTGCGGGTTGGAAAATGAACGCTCAATTTTGCCGGCGTCTGTTTTCCGAACCCATGGCTGTCAGCGGGTTCGACAACTGACGCGGTAAAATTAAGCGTCGGCTGTCAGACCCGCTGACAGCCGCCGCTTCTGCCAATAAGGAGTTGCTAGGGATGTGCTAGTGTCCCTAAGCGCCTCCTTATTAGCACGGACCCTAATTTAAATAGTGAATCGTGTACCCAGGAGAGGTGCCTGGGTGCGCGTTGGGAGAGCAGGCGCTCGCCTCTGAGCGCCAACTCTCCCGCGCACTTTACTGTATGGGCCTGAATATGAGCAGGAAAGCTCTGATGTCCTTCCTGCCCCTGAACAGCACAGCCCTTTGAAATGGTAAATCTACATTCTGGCGAGGCACCAGAAAGATTTGGGGTTTCAGAGGGGACTTAATGAGTGGGGCAGGTGTTTTCACTTTAGGGGATTTTCTGAGGCAGCAAGCCAAATATAAAGTTAACACTTGGTGCAAGACAGGTATTTAGTTTTCTAGCTTTACTAAGCCCACAAGAAACAGTGCGCATAGAGCTCATACCATGCTATTTCCCATAGGTCGTGCAAAAACCTTATTTGCTTATGATGCTTTCTCATTACATAAGGATAAGTGCTAATTTTTTTTTTTATTTCATTTATACTTTATTAACTTTTCAAAATGAACATCAACGTATTTCACTTTGTACAGAAACATGGCATCATAATCGCAATAATTGTACAAAGAAATATTTAAATCTGCAAATCTCCCTTATGTTACCCTTTAGACCACTATCACGTTGGGGGGTGGAGGGAACAGTAGGAATATATAGGTAATTCTTTCAAATTCTAAAACAAATAACAGGCTACCCTATAATACCCCAAATAACAAATAATGAGCATTCCTTAATTCTGTAGCATCAACTGGACTCTTTTTGATTGTATAAAGTCCTTCAACTGTTCTGGTTGGAAAAAAATATAACTATCTCGGTTATACTTCACTGCACACTTGCAGGGGAATCTCAGGAAAAATGACGCTCCCAACGCCAATGTTTCCTGCTTCAATGCCAAAAAACGTTTTCTTTTCATCTGTGTAATTTTTGTTAAGTCCGGATATATTCTCAATTTTGCACCCATAAACAATGATTCCATCTTTTGAAATATGCTCTCATTACATCTGTAAGATCTTTCTCATTGTAGAATGTAATCAATAAAGTACTTCTTTCAGTTATTTCAAATCCCGAAGATTCTAGAAACTCCGTCAAATTGGCAAAGTCTCTTGGGATTTCTTGTACATTCTGTCTATTCTTGCTTGGCAAAAAGTATACTTTGTCTAGGGGTGGGGTTACTTGAGAAGGAAATTCCAAAATTTAAGTGAAATATCTTTTAATTGTACCACGAGGAAATTCCCCCACTATCCTAGGAAAATTCAGTATATGTAAATTTAGATATCTTAACGCATTTTCAATCATTTCTATTTTTCTATTGATGTTACCACAATCTTGAATTATCACATTTTGCACAGATTTCACTTGCTTGATCTCATTTTCTACTTTTTCAAATTTCCCAGTTACCTCCTGCTTTTGTGTTCCAAAATTTTTATTCAACAAATCCATTTGTTGAGACAAGTTATTGATTTTGTCAGAACAGTCTCCACATGATTTTACTATGGCAGAAGTTAGGTGCCAGAGAGCGTCTAAAGTCACCACCTCAGGCTTTTCCAAGCCTATCAGTACTCCGGTGGAAGGAACGGGAGTTATTGCAGGCCTACCTTCACAACTTCCTGCCTGCACTTCTCCACTGTCCCGATTACGCTCACCGGGCTGAATCGCCTCTGTCTCTTGGAGGCTAGTGGCTAGAGGGTCCTGCGACACAGCTCCCTCCTCCTGCGAGCGAATGATCTCCCCTTCGGAGTCCGTCCTCGAGCTCGGGGTCGAAGTCCCTCTGTGCTCCGGTGGTGACCTCTCATCAGGTGGGGATAGTGATATTTCGTCCGTAGTTAGCTCCGCTCCTCCTACTGCGGGTCCAACAGCCGGAACACTATTCCCCTGTGGTGTGGGTATTTGGGCGCACTGTGTGATGGTTCTTTGCCCGGGAGGTAGGGTGGTCACGGAGGGGTAGTTCCTCACCCTACCCTTTCTTTTTGGCGGCATTTCGAAGCAGGAAAAACAAGATTTACTAAGAAATTCTCAGGGGACAAACAAGCAGTGCTGCCGATCAGGGCGCCATCTTGACTCCACCCCCAGGATAAGTGCTAATTTTAAAATTACAACTTAACGTAATTCCTTGCTGCAGAGCACATTGGGGTTCCTGGCACGCATACATGGATGCGCCAATTTTATAACATGCCGGCGTGGTGATGCAATCAGGTCTCCCCCGTTCCTCTCCCCCCCCCCCCCAGTCCGCTCTAATTAAGGAGCGGACTGGGAAGAAACTTTCCTATCCCTAACCCTACACTTCCTACCTCTACTCCTCTCCTGCCCGACCCCCTATCTTAACCCTAACTATCCCCAATTTTTTTTGTTTTTTTTATTTACTGCTCCGATGGAGTAGAAGTAACTTCTGCGCGCCGCCAGCTACCAGCACACGATTCCCCGGGACAGGAACTGATGGTGCTATCCCGGCCCATCCCTTCTGACAGGTCTGGCTCTTGGGCACATATCAGTTTACGTGCATGGCTGGGCCTGTTCGAAAATGTGCGAGCAAGGCCCGGCCACGCACGTAAACCCTAAAATTTACGTGTGTGGGCCTTTGAAAATTTACCTGATATTTATTTATTTTTTGCTAGGGTGACCATGTGTTCTCTCTTCCCTGCCTGAGAGTAGGCCCCATCTTGCTCTCCTGCCCTGCAAAAAAAAAAAAAAAAGTCTCACCTCATGGCAGACAGCCAGGAGTCAGAAGGGCTGTGTAGGGCATGGCCAACCAATGGGAAAGCACTGTGGTCATGAAGGCGAAAGCAAGCTTTGTAGAGATGTGAATCGGAACCGGTATCTGTTCTGATTCCGGTTCCGATTCACATCGTGAAATTTTTTTCTTGCAGTCCGATCGTTTTTTTTTTTTATCAGCTGCGCCCGAGCCAATAACCAAAATATACAGCCGACTCTTTAAAATAAGTTTGTTAGTATCCCCCCCACCCTCCAGCCCCCCCCCAAATTTTTTAAATACCTGGTGGTCCAGCAGGGGTCCCGGGAGCGATCTCCCGCGCTCGGGCTTTCGGCTGCCACTAATCAAAATGGCGCCGATGGCCCTTTGCCCTTAGCAAGTGACAGGGTATCCGTGCCATTGGCCGGTCCCTGTCACATGGTAGGAGCAATGGACGGCCGGCGCCATCTTTAAAATGGCGTGGGCCATCCAGTGCACCTACCATGTGACAGGGGCCGACCAATGGCACCGATAGCCCCTGTCACATGGTAAGAGCAAAGGGCCATCAGCACCATTTTGATTAGTGGCAGCCGAAAGCCCGAGCGCGGGAGAATACTCCCGGGACCCCCGCTGGACCACCAGGTATTTAAAAATTTTTTGGGGGGATACTAACAAACTCATTTTAAAGGGTCAGGTTGTGTCCTTTCTTCCCGCCCCTCCCCCCCCCCCCCCTTCATAACGATAAGAAAACCCACTAAATTAATCATGGGGTTTCCTATCGCTATCGGGGACCTCCCGATATCTGACGATATTGAAAATATCGGAAGATATTTTCAATCGTCAGATAAATGATTCATATCCCTAAAGCTTTGTTTCAGGAATGGAGGGGGAGTCTGGGGAAGCTCTTGGACTGGTGGCACCTGTAATGGAGAGGGAAAGGTGGTCACTATCCCCAAGACAACTTAGAATCAGCAGTGTTCACTTCCTGTTTTGTTGTGCAAAATAAAGGGAGATCAGAGCTGCACATTTCCCAAAGCTGATAAAGAAAATCCAAGACTTCCCCCAAAAGAATGAGCAAGAAAACCTCTGTATAATTATGGGGGAAAGAGGAGAAGTAGCAGTTACAACAGCAAAAAATATGTGGTATGCTGGCATCAGGCCAAAAATGAAACCTGAAATGGACAATATGGACCGGCACCAAAACCTGAGCCATGTTCCTGAGGCTGTACTTTCCATAACCTGTACCTTTATTTTACTTATTGCTAATTGTAATTTTCTCCTTCTTTTCCTACTCTTTATTTGAATCATTTGCAACCCCCTCTTGGTTTTGGGCTACCTAATTGAAGGGTTACAGCAGAGTCCCAGGATCATAGCTTCTCTCCTGGATCTCAAATAGTTCTCAGACATCAGATTAATAATTCCGGGGGGACTGGTTCAGCGATGGGGAGAGGGAGGAATCCCCAGGGCCTTTATGCTGTGGTGGGGACTTAGTCTCTTGTGCACACAGTCACTGAATGCTTGCTACTCACAGAGATAGAGAATCCCTCTCAATAAGGCAGAAATGGTATTCAACAAAAATAAGCTTTACTGAAGTTTGAAAAATAGGATACCTGCCAATAGTCCTGGGGGAATTCTGCACTACTGTGGAGTGCAGAATTTGTGCAGAATTCTCCCCCTGCACAGAATTGCCAAATTCTGCGCAGAAAATGTCAGAGGGGACCCCGGCACGCTGCGACTGGAGTGCATCGTTTGTGGTGAAGACGAAGGCCCCGGCATCCCGCAAATGGAGCACACACACCATTCACGGAGAGCATGAAGGCCCCTGCGTGCCTCGGGGCGCACTCCACTCGCGGCAAAGATGAAGGCCCCGGTGAGCATTACTGTATGTAGAGAGGTGTATGTGTGTGGGTGTGAGAGGAGGGGGAGGAGGTGAGAGAGAGAGAGCAAGGGGGTGAGCAGGAGGGTGTGAGACAGAGAGTTAAGGGAGTGTGAGAGAGACCAGGGAGGGTAAGCAGGGGGAATTGAGAGAGCAGGGGGTTGTTTGATTATGGGTGCCAGAGAGGGAGCCTACTATATGAGGAGATTGTGAAGGAGTGTGTATGTGTGTGAGAGATTGGGAGCTGGTATGTATGAAAAAGGGATACTGGTATGCTGGTGTGTATGAAAAAGGTATCCTGTGTCTGTGAAGAGATTGTGTATGTGTGAGAGAGAGCCTGTGTGAAGGAGTGTGTGAGAGAGAGACATAGGAAGCCTGTGTGAGAGAGAAAGGGAGCTTGTGAGAGTGTGCATGCAAGAGAGAGGGACCTTTTATGAGGGGATGTGTATGTGTGCAAGAAAGTGAGGGAACCTGTATGAGGGTGTGTGTATGTGCACTAGAGAAAGGGAGCATGTGTGTGTGTGAGAGGGAGGGACAGAGGGAGCCTGTGTGAAGGGCAGTACTGAGAACAGGGTCAAACTCTGGGACTGGCGACAGAGTGGAAGGGGTTGCGCCTAGAGGTGGAGGGGAGAGATACTGGCAGGTGGAGGAGTTGGGGCCTGAGAGGGCAAAGTGGCCAGGGGAGTAGGGAGAGCGAGTGGAAGGGACACTCTTACAGTGAATTTCTAGGGAAATTCTGCTCAAAATATTTAAAATTCTGCATCATTAAGTAATAACTGTTTTCTGTATTAATTTAAAATGTATTTACTTAGGACTGTTATGTAAATTGTGTTATTTTGACCAATATAAAGTTTGCAGAATTTTAAGTTTTTATGCACAGAATTTATTTTTTTTTTGTGCAGAATTCCCCCAAGAGTATATAGCAAAAATCAGAGAGAGTACTACAAAATCAACAGTGTCTTTATGTATTCTGCACTTCCTTTTCCTTCTAGATTAGTACCATAAAACTCTCTCCAAAAGGGGTAAGGAAATTGTCCTGTCCCTACAGCATCAGGCAGAGGGGAAAAGTTCAAAAATCCCCCACTCTCTTTCTCCTCTGAAGAACAAAAATTCAAAACGCTGTACAATCAAAAAGCAGACCTCAGAGTAATTGCCACCCACCGTCAACTGGTCTTGGATAGCAACCCTGAACCAGATACAGCCCACTATTAACTGCATGGGGAAAGTGACTGTTCCATAAAAATCTCAAAATCTTCTTTAACTCTAAACTCCAAAAACTGTCTCCTTTGGCCTTGTCCACTGTGACGCAGACACACCTCACAGCATCTGGTCAGCCTACCTGGGGGTTGGCAAAGACCTTTTGCACATGTTCCCGTATCCTTATATGTGAGCCTAAAGCCCATCCCATAAGTGGAAAGGGAAGAACAAGGAAGGGGGCTATACCAGGCTAAGATATAGGAAACCCTGACACGCCTGGTTACATCCTCCTCCAGATTTAAAAAAAAAAACAAAAACAAAACCAAAAAACTTCAGCAGGACACTGATTCAGATTCTTTTTTTCTAGCAGCAGCATCTAAACATTGAACATTAACACCAATGGTGTAATATTTGTCATTGGGCACTCGGTGCAGCACTCACCCAAAAAACTATGGCCAGCATCCATAATATATCGGGCTTGGTAGTGTGTCCGTCAGTGCTCGCGCATGTTCCCCAGCCCGCCGATAGATGGCGCTATAATATATCGGGCTTGGTAGTGTGTCCGTCAGTGCTCGCGCATGTTCCCCAGCCCCGCCGATAGATGGCGCAGATGGCTCCCTGGCTGCCTTGGAGGCTTAAACACAGCACAGGTACGAAGGACAGCGGCCATCGCGGGACAGGCAGAATATAGCAGAGGAGACCCTGGCATGCAGCGAACAGAGCACGTCCCGCGGCACACTCTCTGTTCGCGGTGAGGAGGAAGGCCTGGTGCGCCGTTCGCGGCAAAAAGGGAAGGCCCCCCGTGTGCTGCGATGGCGCACCCGGGCCATCGCCTTTGCTGAGAATGGAGCGTGTGCCATGGGAAGCGTCCGTTCACAGCATGCCGGGGTCTCCGCTGCTATTTTCTGCTCAAGGCGAAAATGGAAGGCCCCCCGTGTGCTGCGAATGGCGCGCCAGGCTTTCATCTTCGCCGCGAACGGCATGGGTCCTGCGGCATGCCGGTGAGAGAGAATGGAGGGGAGGGTGAGTGAGAGCAGGAGGGTGTGAGGGAGCATGGGGGGGGGGATGCCGGTGAGAGAGAATGTGTGTGTGTGTGTGTGTGGGGGTGACAGAAAGCATGGTTGGTGAGAGGGGGTGGGGGAGGGTTTGAGAGAGAGCATGGGAGGTAAGAGAGGGTGGGTGGGGGGATGCCGGTGAGAGAGAATGTGTGTTTGAGAGAGGACAGGGGGTGTGCAGGAGTGCGAGAGACAGCTTGGTTGGTAAGAGGGGGAGTGCACGGGATGCTTTGAGTGTGGGTTTCAGAGAGGGAGCCTATATGAGGGGATGTGTGTGACAGAGAGTGAGGGAGCCTGTATGAGGGTGTGTGTATGTGGAAGGGACACTCTTACAGTGAATTTCTAGGGAAATTCTGCTCAAAACAAGAGCAGATGTACCAATAAAAAGGCTCACCGCCCGGGCGTAGAACAGGTACAGTTGCTAATAGTCATATAGTGGGTAAGCATTATACACAATACGTCATGTAAGTGTAACCCCCCCATCCCTGTGTGCAGACTGCACTCTAATGGGGCCATAAAATAATTTATAAGTTCTTTGGGGCAGGAACCCAGGCTAGCTCTCCATCCTCCCATTCTTCCCAGGGTATAGGTTATTTTGGGGGATGAAAGGAGTCCTCGGTTCCCAGTGCAGGGTGACTAACTCTCTCCATCTGGAATTCCCGGGCTAGAGAAATTCTGATACTCAGTGTGCTGTGCATAGTGTGCCAAAGAAATCAAAGGAGTCACTGTGTTAGTGTCCAAATCAACTTTACTGTTGCACATAGTTAAAAAATGCCACAATACTGGTCCACAGAACCACAAATATGTTCTTTACAGGTTTTTCCTCAATCTGAACAGGAATGTCTGATGCCAGAGCCAGGGTACCTTCTACCCTCCAGGTTGTTGGAAAATAGAGTCCCAGGTGGGCAGGGTGTCCTTTGGATGGGCAGAACACCTGCTTCCACATGGCCAGAATACTAAGCCGCTGTTCAGAAAGTTAAAGTCTCTATTTCCCCAGGGTTTGAAGAATCACCGGATGGGTGTCCTGCTCCCAGCAGGAAGGAAGGGCGGTCAGAACTTCCGACCTGGATCTTGAAATTAGGCTGACAAAACTGAGGATAACTCTGGAATGGCTCACAACAGACCACTGGCACCCCCTTTCTCACCGAGGCAATGGGAGGCAGGTCTTCCTTGACTCCAGGAGCTGAAGAGGCTCCAACGAGGCCCCTATGCTCAAAAGGTAAAAGTCCAACAAATGTAAGAGGGATCTCCCACCAGACAGGTTGGGTATTGGCTGGGCAGAAACCCTCCCGACCCTAACCAGAGCAACCAAACAGGATTTGCCTGGCTAAAACTGGCTGGGCCTATAAAGCAACAACATCTAAACTCCTCTCTGCTTCCTGTATTTATTTCTAACTCAAAGGACTGCCTGCCAAGCTGTAGCAAGGGTGCGGTTATATACTGTTACAAATGGACTGGCCGTTCCAGACCCTGCAGAAGGAAGGGCTGTATTTGAATGGATCCTCCCTTCATTCATCCTACTCTAGCTAACTGACGCTGCACTCACCCAGGGCTTATTGGCAAACCGAGAAGTGCCCGAGTTACATAAGGCAATCACATTAAACATAGACTAGCACCATGGGTTTTCTTATACAACACCTGTAAGTCATTACAAGCTCTCAAGGAGGAGCTCCCAACCTTTCCATACTTCAACACCTCTTAACACCATTGGCTCCACAAACCAGAGGACCATTACCTATGGACAGCAGTAACCTAACCATCCCTCCATATCTGAGGGAACGATCCTCAATCTAGGCACAATTGGCCCTCTTCCAAGAAAAAGCGAGGGTAACAGACTGGCACACACGGGCCGTTCCGCTAACCTACACAGAGATGCCTTCACAATAAAGAGGTCTCAGTCCCATCCATGGCAAGCCCGAATGCGGAGTTAGCAGGAAACACTACAGAAAAAAGACAATATCCACTTAAGTCCGCATCCCAATGAAAATATGGCAACCACATACATGTATACCATTCCACGTCAGTAGGAACCACTGCAGCTTAAATTAACCTTCAGTGTAATCCCTGGGGGAGATCACACGTAGGAAAACCCCTAAAAGGAGGACACTGATTGCTTGATAGACTTTTTGGTATTAAACAAATATTTCCATAGCCAAATAATATATCACAAAATAAAGTTAGTCGAGAATAGTAGCATAAGGAATTAAATATATATACTGAACATCAGGATTTTTAAATTTTTGTGAATATTTTTCTATTTTTATGATGATTTTTTTCTTAAATAAACAGTAACATAACATATCTTCATCTTACTCTGGCAGTATTTCAACACATCTGTTATTTGCTCAGGGCACCAGCACAACTAGCAACCTACAAGCAAATCAAAACATTCCTATACCATTTTCAGTTGGAACATAAATAATACTCCCACATACTCACAGTAAGGAATAAGTGCCTCCTAATTAATTCTTAATTCAGCAGCCGGTCTCCTGGCAACTCTAACAACTTTTCGTTGGCTTTTGATATGCCAGGTGCCACTTGCTTGAAGCTGAGGTAGATGGGTGTAGAAATCTGTAAAAAAAAAAAAAAGCAGAGGGACAAACATACCCTCCCACAAAAGGCAAATCACAGAAACACTACATTTCTTTTAAATTCCCAACATGATAAGGAAAAAAAAAAAATCAGCAATATTAAACTCAGTTCAAAGATATCTCAGTCAGCTTACTATGTGTTAACCGGGCAAGCCAGTTTATCCAGCACACTCAAGCGACAAGTACTCACAGCAAGATGACTAAGGCTATAACTTCTGCCTACCAGATCACCCTAGCAGGTATCTGGGGCCTCTCCTCAATCCAGCGTTTGATCCAGTTCCTCTGAGTTCACTGAATCTGGGCAGTCCCTTTGCTGCTCCATTCCAGCTGCATTGAGGCTCCTCCAGGGGCAGCGGGGCACTGCTTTCTGTCTCCTGACTGGCCCCAGAGTGAACACGCTCTTTTTGTGAGCTGGGAAGAAAAGGAGACACCTCCCTTTTAAAGCAGCTCCCTCTTCCCCTCGTCACTGCAACGCTGAACGCAACATTGGGCTCTGCCTTCTTCCGCTGAGATGCTGTGGCAGTTCTCCCAAGCCACCGGGCCTGCCTCTCCCAGTGGCAGCGGTGATCCTTCATCTGGCCAAGCTCCTCCAAAACTGGCCACAATGCAGGGGTAAGTCTCTGCAGACTGAGGATTCTTTTATTTTGGAAACCTCTCTGCTCCAGCACCGCTCCCGTTCTTCCTTTGCCGCAGTAAGAACCACGGGGCAAACAGCCTGCAGTGGAGGCAGCCCCAGCTGCTTCCACTCTCTTCATCGAGCCCTCACCACCTGGGCCTTCTCAGCCACCATGGCTCTCCCCTCTACAGGCCCCGCTTTTTCCTCACAGATGCCTTCAGTCCCATAGCCATTAGAAAAGCAACAGGCAAGCAGATTGCAAAACATGCAACTCATCTCTGCTTTCTTCACAATCAGGCCTGCATGAGGTAGGTCTCTCTCTGCCCCTCCTACAGTGGCATGCAGGCTCTTCCCCTCCCTCCAGGGCTGTAAAGGGGATGGCCACTTGGCAGTAGAACCTACCTCCTTCTCTGCAAGCCATGCCACCTCTGATGATTCAGGCAGATTCCTTTCCACCCCACTGCTTACATCACTGAGCTCTACAGAGTATATTTGTAGATCCTCCTGGCCCCATGTAACATGCACAGCCTCCCAGCAAGGGGTAAGATGATTTTTCTTGCCATCCTCGTCCCCACAGGCGAGGCTGGTAGCCATCTTAACTCTATTATAGTCAATGGGGACATTTTTCACAAATTCCCTATTGATTTTAACATCTGTCTTCACATAAAAATGGTCCATAGCCACCACAAGTGCACCTACGAGTCCCTGTTCAGGCACTGTCTGTAAACCCCTCTTGGTTTTGAGCCAACTAATTGAAGGGTTACAGCAGAGTCTCAAAGTCATAGCTTCTCTCCTGGATCTCAAAGAGCTCTCACACATTAGATTAATAACCCCCGGGGGGGGGGGGGCACGAGGTCAGGTTCACTGGCAGGGTGAGGGAAGATCATCAGGGCACTTTGTGCTGTGGTGGGGAACTCAGTCTCTTGTGCACGCTCTCTCTCCTAAACACAGCCACTGATTGGGTTGTGCAGGAGAAAAAAATTCATTTTTGTTTTCAGTTCTTTTTTTGGGAGTTTTTTTTGCCAAAAATTTTGGTTTATGGATTGTATGATTCATTTTCATTCCTGAGAAAAAACAAAACAAACAATTAAAAAAATTCCCCCCAAAACAGCCAAAATATGAAAATGAGACCTCCCGCCCATCCACCCGAAAAAATGCTGGGGTCGGGATTCCTCCCGTCCCCCACTTTCCTGGTTTGGTGGGGATCCATCGACTTTGGCCTACGCCAAAGCCTCAGCCTTACATAGGCCGAGGGCACAATAGGTTGCCACGAACTCTGCCTGACCTGGAGGCTGGGTCCCGAGACCTAGGCCGGGGCCCAGACCCAGGCCTGATGCCACTACCTGGTATGGAGGCCAGGTCCTGATGTCAGGGCCTTGGCCCAGACCCAGGCCCAATGCTGCCACTGGATCCAGAGCCTCAGCCAAGGCTGGGGCCTGTTTCCAGGTCTGACACTATGACCTGACATGGAGGCTGGGTCTCGACTCCGGGGCCTCAACCCATACCCAGGCCCGATGCTGCGACCCAACCTGGAGGCTGGGTCCCGACAGCAGGGTCTAGGCCCAGACAAAGGCCCGATGCCGGGGCCTAGGGTTATCCAGATTGCCTAGTCAGATATATCTCATATTCAGGTAGGTTAGCCAGATAATTCAACCCCCTCCTCTATATACTCCTGGAAAGCCCCTTTGTTATCCAGCTAAATTATAGCTGGATTCATTTAGCATGCACAAAAAGCCTTCTAAAGAACAACAGGCATGAGAGATTTTTTTTATTATATTTGGAGAGATTTGCAAGATGACCTAGATGTAATCTACTTCCTCATCCAACTTTCATGACAAAACTTGAGAAGACATAGAACTTCATGATCATTGCCTCTTCTTTCTTACTTTGTGTCAATAAACTGTAAGGCACAACTACTTGATCAGCATATATAGTCATATGGGGAAGGGTTAAGGGAAGGCTACAAGAAGAGAGAAAGGGTTTGCATCTATATTGGATACCATAAATGTATACATGAAATATTGATGTTTGTCACAAACATTGGTTATTTATTCCCTCTCATGTAGAAAACAGAACTAATTAATGTATTAGCTGAATGTAGGCAAATATGACCTTCGCATATCAGTGTACACATTGACACATACAGGATACAGTAAAAGACATCAGGATGTTAAAGAAAAAGCATATTGATAGATTTAGAGGCTTAGAGGTGAATTTAACAGCCCGGCGCACACATCAGTTGGGGAATACACGAATAAATCGGGCTTGCGTTCACCGACTGTATTTTAAAAAGTTTCAAGATACGCACACAAATGCCACAGCAGGCACATCTCAAAAATCAGGGCATGGGCATGGTCTGGGCTTTTAGGGCATGAACCTGTGATGAGCGAGTAAATACTTAGGCAACCTGGTGCGCACTGAGGTCTCCTGCTACCTAACTTTGCTCTTGCTATGGATACAGTGTAAGTTAACATTTAAATATCTGCAGGGTTTTAAGGGTCAGGGCTAACTGGGGAGAGTGAAGGCTATCAAACCATGGGGGGTTGGAGGACCTATCTCTTAGCTAGCAAACTGGGAACGAACTGGTAAAATTGAGAAGTGCGTCAGCACATGCCCCTTTTAATGTCCCCTGATTTAAGCGAGAGAAGCAGAATTTGCACGCACAGGAGCGTGCCCACTTAAAATTTGGTGCATATATGCACACAGCCAGGCTATTTTGTAAAATGAGCCCATATGTGTGCACATGTTATTAAATGGCTGCGTTCCTAGACGTGGGCCAACATATGTGCACACGCACACCAGTTGGAAAGTTACTATCAATGTGTACATATTGACACATAGAGGGTATACTAAAAGAAATCAGGATGGTAAAGAAAAAGCACTTTGATGGATTTAGAGGCAATGTGGCATGGTGATAGCTGAAGCCAGAAGAATGCAGGGCTGCATAGAGAGAGAAGAATAACCAATAAGAAAAAAGAGGTGACAATGCCCTTGAAGAGGTCCATGGTGAGGCTTTACCTGGAGTACTGTGTTCAGTTCTGGACCCTGTATCTCAAAAAGGAGAGAGACAGGATGGAGGCGGTCCAGAGAAGGGCGACCAAAATGGAGTGGGGTCTGTATCGGAAGACTTATGAGAAGAGACCGATGGATCTAAATATATGTACCCTGGAGGAAAGGAGGAGCAAGGTAGATATGATACACACCTTTAGGTACCAGAAAGATTTTAATGATGCATGAACATTGAACCTTTTCTATTGGAAAAACAGATAGTAGAACTAGGGGTCACGAAATGAAATTCTAGGGGGAACGACTCAGAACCAACATCAGGAAATATTTCCTCACAGAGAGTATGGTGGATGCCTGGAATGCCCTTCTGAAAGAGGTGCTAAGGGCAAAAACAGTATATTAATTCAAAAAGGCATGGGATACACACCTCGGATCCTTAAAGGCTAGAACATGGAAATGAAGAAAAGGATGCATGGGGCAGCTGTTACTACCTTTAACCAATTAGCTTTCATGATTTTGACGCAATTGCAACGTTATTCTCCATTTCAATGGTAGGGTTGAAACAGGAATTGGATTCAGATGACAGCCAACTCTGGGCCTTGACTTTAAAGGTCCAGGGTGTACTAGTAAATAGATATTAGGGATAAAGCATAGGGTTGCTTCTATGGCCAAGTCCAAAGCAAAGCATTTTCAAGCAGCATTGTCTGAATTATCAAGGCTGCTCACCTTGTAAAAATGTTGCTAATAGTATTATTACCCTTAACAAAAAGCTTGGGGGTTTCCTGCACAGAGTGGCTATTATCACCCTTAAAAGAAACATGGGGTAACTTGTACAGAGCGGCAGTTACTACCATAAGAAACTTGCTGGGCAGACTGGATGGACCATTTGGTCTTTTTCTGCCGTCATTTCTATGTTACTATGTTTTATATAAAGGAGTCTATGTACTAAAATGCATGCTAAAAATGTTGTAGTATGTATGTCACTAACATTTTAATGTGTATGCTAACATTCTACATAACAAGGTATGCACTGAATGTTATCATAAACATGTAAAATATATGACAATAAAATGCAAGGAACTAGTATGCACATTAACTGTAATAAATATAATGTTTGAACTCTGTCCAAATCCTTCATGCTACCCAACCCAAAGTGAAAAGGCCAGTTAGCACAGAGGATCTCTTCTTCCCAGCCCCTTCAGCAAGACTGAAGCAGCCCGCCCCCCCCCCCCCCCCCCCCCCACCACAGCATCATCAGGAACACCCACACCATAAGCAACCTTCCTGCAATATCAAGCCATCCATACCATCAAACCCCCTCACACAAGATTAAGTCCACTGAATCTACAACAGTTTTTCACACAAAATCAACCCCCTTCACACCACTGCCCCCGCCTCCAGAACCACAGAGCACCCAGATCGCCACAAAAGAACCTGGATCTCCTTCAAAGCACCCTTTAACCCCTCTCATCCCTCTTCCCCCCCCCCCCCCCCCAGTAATTGTAGTGACCTCTCTTCTACCTCTCCAGGATTAAGCCTTATCATTCTGGAGAGATCCCCGTCTCCACTGACAGGTGGGGTCCAAGAGCCTTTCTCCCTGCATTGCTGCAGACGCTGAACAATACTTCATACCCAAGTATCCAGAGTCCATATTAATGGAAGACCCAACCCTGTTCACAGGTCACACACCCTTCATGCCCGCCCTGTTCACTATACACTCAAAATTGGTCTTTGGTCCTTCACAGCTGTGTTGCATAGCTCAGTGCATGACTCTGCCCTCTTTTAATGGTTTGAAGTTGGCAGGTATGGGCAGGGATTGCTGCTAAGTCAGTAGCTCCCAGCATTCTTTCATCTAGCCCTATGCTCACTGCCAGTCACACAGATGGCAGGTAGAAATGCCTCTGCAAAGCTGATGCACAATCATCATGCTTGTCGTTGTACCCTTACAGATCCTCATCCTGTAAAGCTCCATCTAATAGCTCATCTGTCTTCCTTGCACATAGCTTCAGCATCTACCTCCATGGACCATAATGCCAATGATTTATTTTCCTCATTGACACAGAGGGCATGGTTGTAGCTCACATTTCCCAAAAGCTTGGCTAGATCTGCATCCATGCAATGGGATATAAGCTGGCCTGAATCAGCCACTCCTGAAAATAAACAAGCTCCCTGGGCACTTAAGAAATTGCCCCATACTGATGGGAAAGATGATAACTTTACAATATCAAGAACATCTTATTTTCTTTTCTATCAAATGTAAAGAAAATAGCAAGGAAACATTTTCTTTCTGTAATTACTGCAGAAAATAAGAATATAACTACTATGACATCTGCATTTTCTATGTGCTTGGTGCAGAAAAATGTTCAATACAGTGTTGGCAAATGGATGTGCACTATATTTTCTGTATGCCCTGAGACAGAACTTGAGATGTATTTAGACCTGTCAGAAGTAATTATGCTCTTTCTTTGTGCAAACTCTAACATGCTGTCTATGCTTACTACTCAATATTGCATACCCGATATTTTGTGGGTGATGGCTGAAGCATAAATTATACATCCTTGCATCATCAAAGATCAAAGTTATCTAGCCCAGTGTTAGCACCATGTGAATCTATATTTAGTAATGCTAGACCTCTTTACACAAGTAGAGACAAGATCACAAGGGATGCACTCAATGGCAGAATTCTGGTAGCAGGAACTCCATTTCTGACCTGGTTCCCTCCTCTGATCCCCTTATGAGCTATCTTCTTTCTGTCCAGGAGCACTTTTGCTCATTCTCTCTCTCCTTTGTGGTCTATTTTGTTCTCATCCCCTGGAATTTTCTAGTACAGTTCCATACATCTTTCTATTCCAGTGCTGAAAATTGTTTTGCTATTTACTTGAAAACAGAGGGAGAAGGAAAAGCCCTTTCACTGAGCCATGTTGTTAAGGGCTGAACGCTTCTTCTATAGAATAATGTATATTGAGACAGAGAAGATTTTGATCTTCAAGGTCTTATAATTGATTGCGTCTTGCTCTCTGATCTCTTGAGTCCTTTTTGTCCTGAAATTCTTGACACCACCCTTGGTGTTAGTTACTCTTGTTCCTCAGAACTCAGTAGACATGCCTGAAGATCAATATGATCTTCAGGTATGTCTTCAGTTCCCGTGATGGATTTGTATTTCCTTTGGACAATTTTCTGGGCATCATCATTCTGCTACAACAAAGATTCAATTATTTGTTCTTCTCTGTCTAATTCTTTTTTATATCACTCTGACCTTTCCCAGGGTGTGTGTGTGTGAGTGTGTGTGTGTGTGTGATGTTCTATACTGTGTTATTTTCTGAATATTGTAACTAATGGAGGGGATAAATAAAAAAAAAGCATACTTTGCATACATAGTAGAGAAATGAGCCAATGTGTCCAACTGCTATGCTGGGTTCAGGGCCATTGCAAGCGATAGGCAAGACAGATGCCCACTTGGAGCACCAGGCTGGGGGGGGGGGGGGTAGGATGGGGGAAGAACTAGGCCACTGCCATTGCAGCCAACATCAGAAGAAGTATGTCCCATGTATCAACCATTCTTAGCAAAAGGTTGGCCATGTCTTTGGAGGGGGATCTTATCCCACAAGCAAATTCAACAATGTCCAGGTTGCTGTTAGATCTGAAAGCAGTTTCGCCTATGTTCATTTCATTTTCAGCTATTTCATTCCTCCTTTCATATTCACAGCTGCTTGAGAAATACAACTCTGAATAATTTAAATTCCTTGATCATTGTTAGGATGCTAGATTTTGTGACAGGTTTAGCTGAATCAGACTCCATATTATCCTCATCACTGCAGGACTGCATTTCCACCAACTTAGAATAATATGCCAGGAGCATACTATTCTAAGTTGGTGGAAATGCAGTCCTAAGTTGACCAGGTTATTTAAGATAACTGGTAGCATATTTGAAGGAGGGCTAGAATACAAAATGTTACAATAATTCTACAGATTTGGGTAGATGTGTCTGGATATGTAATACTTAATTGGAAATGTGATTGTTATATTACAAAAAATACAATAAATTCATAAATTTTGCAAATAAATATCTGCTTTTTATTTTCAGGAGCTCTTCAGATCTTCAGGCAGAACAGAAAAGAGGTAACTAACAATATTATTGAAATTGAGAATTCTCATTCCCTCCATTGAATCTTTTATAATTCCTTTGTTTTCTTTTATAGGTTATTTTATTCCCCTTAGAGATTAGGTAAATATACACAACCCCTTCTAGATTTTTTTTTTTTTAATTTTCATTCTCTGTGTGTGTGATCAGTTTTTAAAGGTATCTAGCTGGCTAAGGGCCTGATTTATTAAGGCTTTTCTCCCATTCTGTGTCTATGGGAAAAATGCTTAGTGAACGAGGGCCTAAGTAAGGACTTTAGCCTATTGGATTTAAAGCCTTCAGAAAATTGACCATGCTTAGTGGCTAAATTTAGGCAACCAAATTCAGGACTGGCCCAGGGGCAGGGGTAGGTTGGGGGAGAAAGTTAGGCATCTGGCTCTGATTATCAGCGCTGGCTTCCTAACTCGGCTAGCCAAATCTAGGAGCTTCAATAACAGGCCTACATCTGGCCATTCACACTCCCTGCCTCCTGACTGTAATTAAAAACACCCAAAAACCCCTATTGGCCTCTCTCTCCTTTTTCCCTCCCAACCAACTGTAATTTTACTTTTATGGGAAAAAAAAATGCCCACTGCTCTCCCTCCTGGCCCTCTCTCTAAACTGACTGTCAAAATATGATTTTTAAAAATATCCCCACAGTCTTTTTCCCTTCTCTCTCAACTGTCTAAAACATATTTAAAAAATATGTTCCCGGAATCCCCGCTGCCATTTGTCCTCCTCCTAGTCTCCCGTGAAAACTTAGAAAATGACAGTTGAGACATTTTCTCCCTCCCAGTCTTCTGTCAAAGCTTTATGATACAACATTTTTATTAATTTTCTAATAAACATACTTCATACAAACAGCTTAAGAGGTGCGTGTTTCTGTTACACTTCCCAACTTATACATCAAGATAACGAATATCCAAACTATCTCTTTTATTGTTCTATGCCAATCTCCCCTCCCTCCAGGGCACTCCCCTCTGTTAAAAAAGAAATGTGTCCCGCAAAAAAACTCCCTGCCCCCGCCATTGCTAACCCAAAAAGGACAGAGTGTGAGCTGGTGATCTCCCCTCCCTTCCTGCTGTCCAAAGCAAGAGTTTAATGTGGGTGCCGCTTCTGGGAAGCCCCTTTGTTTGGGAGTCAGTTTGCAACCTACAGTAGAGGTTTCCATTTCAGGGAGAAAAGAGATAAGTACAGCTTTTTTTTTTTTTTTTTTTTCAGGAGAACATCGTTTTAATTGGGTGAGAAATCCAGGAAAATGAGATGCAGACTGTTTCTATGTCAGTTGGACAGTTAGAAAAGAAAATGGGAGAATCAGAGTCTTTGAAATTATTGGTTATCAAGTAAAATGTATTCACTGCCAGCAGGACTGAATAATTTCAAAACTATACTTGGCTGAAAAATGTCAGGGTTTAATTTTCCTTATTTGGAATCTACCTCTGGGATAGATCTGTTTTAAAAGATATATAGTTGAACGTCTACAGTTAACATGGTAGACTTTGCCTCCTATGTCTAATGCAAATTAACCTTTTTTGGGGGGTTATCTATTTGCTCTGAAGATTCTAAGATGAGAGCAACCTTTTCTTTGAGATATCCTCCAAAATGTTACCTTTTGTATAAAAATGATAATTAAGAGCAATATTTGGCCACTGGCTGGATTACAAAGTTAGCCAGATAAACTTATCTGACTAACTTTGGAGGGATATTCAGTAGTGCAGCCACACTACTGAATATAACAGGCTGTATTAAAGATAGCCGGATAACTTAATCCACTAACGTTAGGACTTCTCTTTGATACAACCAAAGTTAGCCAGATAAATTATCTGGCTAACTCTGAATATCGGAGTTAGCTCATTAACATAGGCCTAGATTTAACAAAATGCGGTATCACAAAAGGGGCATGGTTTATCGCAATTTGCGCTAATTACCTATGCGAAGAGCTAAGTTAGTGCAAATTGCGCTCACATTATCAGACTTTGTGATAGGAGCCAGACCTTTGTATTTCCTGCATACAACCACTGGGGGGAGGGGGGGAGAGAGAGAGAGGTGAGGTTTAGGTATTAGTGTAGGGGGTTAGGGGCCCCTTTGACATTCAATGTTAGACGTACGAACAGAACAGTGGTCTCTTGTAAACATTTGATGACCCTCGGAGTGAGGAAACTCACCCAAATATGAGATTTGTACAATGTTCTCTCCACCTAGCTTGATGTTACCCAGGTAGAGAGTCCATCAAGCTAGGTTGAGAGAACATTGCCCAAATCTCATCTTGGAGTGAGTTTTCTCACTCCGAGGGTCATCAAATGTTCAGTCTAACATTGAATGTCAAAGGGGCCCCTAATCCCCTACACTAATACCTAAACCTCACCTCGAGTTACTAGGTGGGCCTACCATAGGGATACAAATATCTCTCTCTCTCTCTCTCTCTCTCTCTCCTCTCTCTCTCTCTCTCTCTCTCTCTCTCTCTCTCTCTCTCTCTCTCTCTCTCTCTCTCTCTCTCTCTCTCTCTCTCTCTCTCTCTCTCTCTCTCTCTCTCTCTCTCTCTCTCTCTCTCTCTCTCTCTCTCTCTGAGCTTCAATTCACCTAAAATAGGCCTTGCAGGAGACCGTGCAAGGCGATAAAACCTTACATCAGAGCAGCTATCACACAACTTAACGCTATCCAAAAAGGTGTTGTTAAAATCAGCGTTATGTCTGTGCGATAGCTCTTCACAGACAGGCAAACCCAGCCCACTCCCTGCCCCTAACTCTTCCAAATTTGCATCGAACCATACAATATGGTGCTTTGCATGCGATAAGCCCTTAACGCATGCGAAAATGCCTTAGCGCATTTTGATAAATGACCCTATTAGCCTGCTAACTTAACTCCTTCCTGAAATGCCCTACTTGTATCCAGCTATGTTTTAGCAGGATGATGAGATATCTGGTAAAGCTTAGCCAGATAAGTGCCCAAAATATTCTAAAGTCAGCATTTAGCCAGATACTTGTGGTACCCAGGGATAGCATCCCAGCTAAAAAGCACAAACAGTATAGCAAGCATTAGATATTGTCACTTTCTCTGCCTCAATCTCCATCCTCTTACTGTGTACATTTCAAAGTGTGTATAATTCTCTTTAGGCTTTTAGACTATGCGGTTTAATTTAATTAAAAGTACTCCTGATGCACTCACAGCCAAGTGATGATCTCATTCACACAAGGGATTCATTTTCTTCAGGCTATAAAGACAGTATCCTTGCAAAATGCAAAATCCACCTAAGCTGTAATTGTACAAGTAAGTGCTGTAGATTCACATATATTGGAAACAGGTAGAAAAGGGGGGCTGAATTAACACAAGTTAGAAACTTGTCAGCAGCGGCATTAATCATCAGCGCGTCAACCTTGGCGACTGTCCTTTCGCTCATCTTTCATAAAAATTCATATGAAAGTTTTATGAGAGCAATTGTGAGCGAGCGGGCTAAACAGCTTTCTTCTTTGAGTTATTAGTACCCCTACCTCCTCTTCCCCTAGTTATTCCTTTAAAAAAAACAAACCAAAAAAATTCTACTTCATCCTTAAGTCTGCTGTGCAACTGAGGACAGATGGGGTAACCATTAAGTCTCTCAAGGTTTGTCTGAAACCTACAGACACTAATCCCCTCATCCTTCACTTACTGTATGTCTGCTGTACCAGAAACATCAGTGACTGTTTGGCCTAAATGAGAAGGCCTCGCCGCCCCCCACCATAGAAGAGGAGGGTGGGCAAATGGTGGGGTGGGAGGGAGGGCTGAATACTTATTATAGCATATTAGCTGCAGGTCTCCAGCAGACAAAGACAGCTGACTCTTCAAACCTGGGAGCTACTGCTTATAAAGCAGACACATTACCCTCATTCTAGGACATTTGTCCTCAAAGCTGAGCAGAAACTGGAGTCCAAGCCTCTTTCCAGAGTGCATGAGAGAACGGAACACGAGCACCGCTTTATGGAAATGGAAAATGTTGCAGGAAGGCCTGTCCTCATCATTTAGGGCATGGAACATAAGAGAATTTGAAAGTGGAGTGGGCGAAATATAAACTATATAAGGTCAGGCAGGTCCCATATCTGCCTGGCCGCTGTAATATGGTGTCAGGCACGCCTGGCAAGCCTACAGGACAGGTGGGTGGGTGGGGGAGGGGAGCCGCTGCTGCCAAAGACCGTTGGCCTCGTGCAGCGAGTAGGTCAGGGGGATGGGGGGGGGGGGAGAAGGAGGGTGAGACACAGGTTTGATTTAAACCTCCTGCTTCTGGGGATCTGATTGGTTCCCATCCTCCAGGGGTAGATGGGAGTGGGAGGAGTCGGGGGGGGGGGGGGTCATTCTGTGGAAGCAGCAGACAAGCCCCACGTGCCTGATGCTGCAAGTCCTGCTCCTGCTCCTCAACTTACTGCCTGATTCCACTGTTGTGAGGAATGGCGTCTGAGGAAGCAGCCATGCCAGGAGAGGAAGTTTCTGTGATGGCTCAGAGTGAGAATCACAGCGATTGGGAGGTCGGGACCGGCTCAACCGCACCACGTTCCGATGCGGTTGGCTCGGGGGGTGGGCATCAAGGTGTCCTGATACTGTGGGTGGTAAAGGGCGGGCCTCTTGGATCAGGACCTGCAGAGTTAAGGCTGCTGCGCTGTCTAGCTGCGGCTCTCCCCCTCCTGCTCGTGCAATTGCCAGGAGTTCCTGCCTTCCCCTGCTGCTGTGCCGGCTACAGCATCGCACTAGGAGCTGTCCGGTGCTGAAGCTGGGGGAAGTGCAGCACAGGAGAATTTTCTTTTATCTATGCAAAGTGGGTTGGAGCCTGGGGGGAATGCTGTGCCCAGGGAGTCTGGGGTGTGTTGGGGAGGGATCCCTGGGACCATGGGGACTCCAATGCTCGGGTGAGTTTTGGTGGGCCACCCAGTTGGGCACCTTCTTGCCAAAGGGGGGAGAGTTTTTCCTGGGATATGTGATCCCAGTTCCGCTTCAGGTCTGGATTTTGGCAGTGCCTGGCCAGGCATGGGGAGGGCACCAGAATATTTCTGGGGCTGTGGGGACAACCGGGGTCCCTTTCTTCAGCCATGGGGTGAGGAACTTCCTCCCGCTTGGTATGGGTGTCCCCAGGGGAGGTTTGGGGGATGCAGCCTGCATTATTGTCCCCCTGGGGTGGTGTTCCTGGCGGGAGGGGGGGGGCCCAGCATCTCCCTCTTTTGCTATGGGTCCTCCTCGAGAAGGTCCGGAGGTCGCAACATCTTCCAGGGCTTCGGTTGTTGCTGCTCCTTTTTCACAGGTTTCTCCTGCTGGAGAGTCGATCGATTACCCTGGACCTTCGTGGCAGGAGGGTTGGCGAAATGATCCAGTCTCAGCGGCGGTGAACACATCCAGCTCCTGGGACCCTGCCCCCAATGAGACGGGTCCCACCAACAGCCTCTGAGCTCCAAACCCCAGTGAGATGGGTCCTGCCAGTGGCTCCCAGTTTTCAACCTCCAGTACTACCATCTGTTCTCGAGCTTCGAACACCATTGAGATGAGTTCGGACAGAGGACAACCTTGTGAGTCTGATGCCATCACTGGGGGTTCATCCATCGCAGATCAGGGCTCAGGTTTCACCAGGGACTGGGGTTCCTAGTTTGACAGAACAGGCTGTGGTTTCTCGGGGAGGGGTTGCAGAGTCTTTGGCTCCTGGTTCCTCGGTTTCCAAGAAACATGAGAAATCATGGCATAAAAAGAAGTGCTCCAAGCCCAGTTCTTCGGATTCTTCTTTTTCTTCGTCTTCTTCCTCTTCTACCTTTTCTAGCCCTTCCTTCATAGCTTCTGGTGAGAAAAGCTAGGCAGGTGAAAAGGGTCAGGTGAGGGGTGCACCTGCATTAGTTAGCCTGTCCGAGCTATGGGTGGATGTGCATAAATCACTTCGCAAGAAGATCAGGCAGCGTAAGTACATCAATATTTTCCAGCTGCTGGAGGGTCGCAGGGAGAAGAGAAAAAAGGGGGTGCGGATAGATTTCAGGGTATGCCATGCAGGGTGGCTTGCAATGTACTTAATTAGACTCACTCATTCCTCTGTTTGGCTAGTGTGGTGGGTCATCGTGACCTGGCTCAGTATGGCCCCATGCTGGCATATGCCGATGCTATTCTGGCAGCCATCCGGGTGTACAAGGGTTGGTCATGGCTCAATTATGATGAGCATTTCAGGGACCAGATGGAGGAGAACAAATTTATGACTTGGGGTAGTAGGGATGTCAGGTTGTGGTTGACACAGATGTGTGCCAAGGTAGGGTCTTCTGGCAGAGGGGACATTAGTGGAATGTCTGGCATGCCTGCGGGCAGCTCTTTCAGACCAGAATGGCCCCAGCAAGTGGCAGTCAAGCCAGGGCCAGTTTCCCAGATGTGTGTTGGAATTTCAACCATTTGGCCTGTAACTTCCCTGACTGTAAGTTCAAACATGCATGCTCCAATTGTGGGATGGGTCAACCTGCCCCCAAGTGTCCGAAATGATCCAGTGTCGGGGGTGGTGGCAGGTTTGCTGCAAAAAGCACTCCAAAATGAGGTAGCGGGGTTGGCGCCTACCCCCATCCATTTAGCAGCTATGTCAGTATAGTTGGGTAGGTATCACAAAGCAGAAGCTGCATTGCTCTTGTTTCAGGGTTTTGTGCATGGTTTTCATATCCCCTTTGCGGGTCCTGTGGGTGTGTGTGTGTGGGGGGGACGGGGGGGGGGGGGGACGGGGACAGAATTGCCCATCGGTTCAAAAATTGGCTCATGTGGTATCCTCTAAAATGCAACATGAGACTGACTTGGGGAGGATTGCGGGTCATTTCCAGGTTCCTTCCTTATCCCCTTTGTCGGTGGTGCCCAAAAATGAACTGGGTAAGTTTAATTTGATCCATAATCTATCATTCCCGGAAGGTAATTTGGTCAATGATTACATTCCTAGGGATCTCTGCACCATGTGGTATGCTTCTTTTGAGTCGGTGGTGTCGATGGTTTCATCGTTGTGGTGCGGGGGCCCTGATGGCGAAAGTGGATATTGAGTTTGCCTTCCGGTTGCTTCCAATTCACCCTGAGTTGTTCCCATTGTTGGGTTTCCATTTTCAGGAGGCATTCGATTTTGACAAATGCCTGCCTATGGGTGTTCCATCGCCTGTGCTTATTTTGAAACATTTAGTTCATTTGTTCATTGGATGGTTGCCGAGCGAGCTGGTGTAGCGAACATCGTGCATTATTTGGATGATTTTTTTTTCATTGGTGACTAATCTTCATCGACTTATTTGCACCTGTTGAGCTGTTTCCTGAGCACTGCTTCTGACTTTGGAATCCCGTTAGCAGAGAACAAGACTGAAGGTCCTTGTACTCATCTAGTTTTCTTGAGTATTGAGTTGGATTCAATCAAGATAATCTCAAGTTTGCTGGCAGACAAAGTGATGGTCATGAGGGATCTTGTGTCCAGGGCATTGCTGGCCAAAAAGCTAACTCTGCGCCAGATGCAATCCCTGGTGGGCAGTCTGAATTTTGCTTGCCGCATACTTCCTATGGCCAGAGTTTTTCTGAGAAGGTTGAGTTCCAGTATGGCGGGTTTGTGGAAGAGTGACCATCACATTCACTTAACAGAGTGGCTGTGGGAGGATTTACAGATTTGGGATCATTTCTTGTTGGATTTTAATGGCTCTTTATTGTGGCAAGATGATTCTGTCTCGAATCACGACTTAGAATTATTTATCGATGCTGCCGGATTGGTTGGTTTTGGTGCCTACTTCCACGGTGCCTGGTGTGTGGCACCTTGGCCAGAGGACTGGAAGGAGGCCGGGGTTACCAAGAACATTACGTTCCTTGAATTATTCCCCATTGTCATATCTGTATTCCTTTGAGGATCGCAATTCCAAGACAGGAGAGTAGTGTTTTGGTGTGATAACCGGAGTGTGGTGGATGTCATTAATAGGCAGTCTGTGAAGTGCATATTGGTGTCCAATCTGCTGCATGAGTTCGCGCTGCACTGTATGGGATGGAATATCACTGTATGGGCTAGGCACACCCCTACTAGGCATGTTCCCGGGGTTTCTAACGCTGTGGCTAATTCTCTTTCTTGTTGTAAGTGGTTCTTGTTTCGGGATCTCGCACCGGAAGTGGTTCAGCAGGGAGCGTCAGTGCCGCATTTTTTCTTCAGGAACTTATCTAATCCTCTTTTGAACCCCATTGTTTTAGTTGCCATCACCATTTCCTCTGGCAACAGATTCCATAGCTTGATTGTATACTGAGTGAAAAAATACTTCCTATGATTTGTATTAAATCTGCAGGGTGCTAGTTTCATGAGGCGTCCTCTAGTCCTAGTGTTGTTTAAAAGAGTAAATAATCATTCCCTATTTATCTTTTCCACCCTACTCATGATGTAATATGTCTCTAGCATTTTCCCTCTCAGTCTTCTCTTTTCTAAGCTAATTTGTTCAGCCTTTCTCCATAAAGGAGCTATTCCATTACATTTATCATTTTTGTCACCCTTCTCTGTACTTTTTCAATGTTTGCTATGTCTTTTTTGAGATGGGGCTATCAAAACTACACACAACACTCAAGGTGTAGTTAGAACATGGCTCTATACAAACACTTTATGACATTCTCAGTTTTGTTCTTTATTGCTTTCCAAACAAGTCTAAACATTCTATTTGCCTTTTTGACCACCACCACCACCACCACCACCACACACTGAGCTGAAGATTTCAAGGTATTGTCCACAAGGATGATGAGGTTAACTTTTCTTGGTTATACTGGAGTGTGTTGTCCTTAAAATCCCTCATTTAGAAGGAAGACATGCAGGCACATCAAAAAAGATGCACAGGAGAGACCTTTGTACATGTTCTGAATGGTTTAAATGTTTCACTGGTACGAGAGAACTAATGCAACACCATAAAATCAATAAAGGGAAGAGACTGTGTTCAGCTACAGAATATTTGAACAGCTTTCTTAATAAAGCAAACTTCACAAATTACCAGGAAAGCCACATTGATGAGAGACCATTGTCATATTCTGATTGTGACAAGAGTTTTTACATTTTACAAGTAATCCAAAATTCTACCCAGCAGTAAGATTAATTTCAAGTAGGGAATATAACATAAGCTTGTCATAAAACTGACACTGATGACAGATCATTCGTACAAAATCTGACTATTGGCAAATCCTTCAACAGGAAGATTTGCAACTCTGCCTTACTACTATACCCCTCATGCTAAACAATAGAGGCCTTTCTGCCACTTAGCCTTGCTACCATACGGGCCGATACTCTCCTGTGCACGCAATACAGTAAATTAATTTATTAAAATTAGGGTCCGTGGCAAAAAGAGGCGCTAGGGACACTAGCGTGTCCCTAGTGCCTCTTTTTGGAGAGGAGCGGCGGCCGTCAGCGGCGATGCTCAATTTTGACGGCGTCTATTCTCAAACCCGCTGACAGCCACGGGTTCGGAAACCGGACGCTGGCAAAATTGAGCGTCCGGTTTTCAAGCCGTGGGCCCATTTAAAATTTTTTATTTTTTATTTTATTTTTTTTTTTTTAACTTTTGGGGCCTCCGACTTAATATCGCCATGAAATTAAGTCGGAGGGTGCACAGAAAAGCAGTTTTTACTGCTTTTCTGTGCACTTCCCCGGCGCTGGCAGAAATTAACGCCTACCTTTGGATAGACGCTAATTTCTTAATGTAAAATGTGCGGCTTGGCTGCACATTTTACTTACTGTTTTGCGCGGGAATATCTAATAGGGCCATCAACATGCATTTGCATGTTGCGGGCAATATTAGGTTCAGGGGGGTTGGATGCGTGTTTTTGACACGCTATTACCCCTTACTGAATAAGTCTGTATTGGCCTGTCAAGCCTGTATCGGCCTGTCAACCTGGTGCTACACCTTAGGGTACTTTCTGCCAGTCTGCCTTGCTGCTGTACCCCAGATTCTACACCTTTGGGTGTTTTTGCCACTGTGAGGAAGCTGCTGTTTTGGTGCCTTTGTGTTGCTTTGTTCCTTTAATTGTTTCTTGGAATTTTTTTTATGTCACCTTTTCTGCTTTGTTTCCTCTTCACAGTGCCTTGGGATGTTGATGCCATTCTTAGAGCCACATTGCTTCTCGTGCTACCTTTAATGAATCATGACACTGGTGTTTGTGCCCTCTTTTGAAGCCTAGGGGTGTTCTTTCCACTCGTGCTGCTTTTTTCTTCCTCTGACTATGCCTTAAAAAATTCCTGTCACTTTACGGTGCCTTTGGCTGTTCATGCCACGTTTGGTACCACTTTGCTTCAGTCTAAGCACCTTGGAGTTCTTTACTTCTTCTGATGATGTCTTCCTATACATTTCATTAGAATTAATAAGAGAACCCCAATTTTGGTGTAAAAAATAGGCTGCAGTGCTTCCGCTATTGACTTTAATGGTAAATGAATGAACAAATGAAACAAACAAAGACATTTTTTGTTTGTTTGAAATAAATGAACTGAATGGAGGTGCCCTGAGAAACAAATGGTTGAATCAAAACAAAACGTTTTCCCCTGCACATACCTAGAAAGCATGGGATAAACACAGGGAGTGGTAGAGATTATAAAGCTGAATTAGTTGGAGTAGATGGGCAGACTAGATAGGTCATAATGGTATTTTTCTACCATCATGTTTCCATGGTAATTCTTCTTCCATGCTTCATTATCTGCTCATTATCATCCACCTGGCTGCTATCTGGCCTCTTCCATAGCCTCTGCTCCATGATGAATAGCAGGTTAAAATCACTATCCTGAAGTTATTTAACATTTCTGGGCTTAAATTGGGTGACTTAGATCCCTCAGTGACTTCTTATGTTTATATTCTTGTTTATTTTTATATTTTCAATTCGGTTTTTTTTCCACAGCATAATTTGAGAAAAAAAAAAGTTTACTGTAGATTGAAAGGTCTAGGAAAGCCAACAAACTGTGCAAGGAAAACAATAAATGTCATGCTGAAGTCTCTTCAATCATAATACAAAACATTAAATCACAGCTGGAAAACAAGAATGTAGACAGCACATACAGCTCCACATCCAAAAAGACCCTTGGGTATACATGCGCTGGCATGCAACTGAGCCTGATGCGGTCAGATTGAGCCGCATAGTCATGCTACATTGAACAAAAGACATAAAAAGGGGGTGGGGAAGTGCTGAGAAAAGGGCTGCAAATACTAACACACAAGAAAAAGGAAAAATGATGAAATAAAACACAGCAGAGCTAGTAGCAAGAGAACAGGCACTGCTCCCTGTGCACAACCAGGTGCATTTCTTTTACATGATAAAGATGTGCTGCCTTTTGTTTTGCATCGTTTCATTTAGTGCACGTTTAATTCTTTAGCACAGGTTAAAAAAATTCATGCACACTGAAGTGCCTGAACACATGTGACTTTCATGTGTAATGCTTGCTAAATGGATTATAACAGGTGCTGAAATTGTGAATGTTAAAATGAAACAACACAATAGCAACAAAAAAAAAAAGGAAAAAAAATGAAGATGCAACAAAATGACAGAAATGTACATTTTTTTTTGGCTGCAGTAAGCTAAGCCTTGCTCAAAGGACCAGATTTTCAAAAGTATTTACATGCATAAAACCTCCCTGATGGTACGCGTAGAAGTACAAGTGGAAGCAGTTTTGTGCATACTTTAACGTGCCCTAGAAAGAGGCATTCCCAGGGCTGGAGCTGAGGTGGGGGAAACCATTTACCCTTCATACTTTTGATTTTCCATAGGATGCTCGTATATATATGCAAATGCTTTTATTTACACTTGCTGTCAAGCAGGAGTAAGTGTGTGCACGTCTGTCGCAGTGGGTTCTGCCTAACACCTGCTAATTTTATTTATTTATTTAAAACTATTTCTATATCGTTGTTCTGAAAAGACTATGAGAGTGGTTCACAATGGGGTAGATTTTCAGACCGCGCAAATAGGCGTACTTTTGCTGGCGTATCAGGCGCAAGCAAAAGTACGCGGGATTTTAGTAGATACGCGCGGAGCCGCTAAAATCCGGGATTGGCGCGCGCAAGGCTATGGATTCTGTATAGCCGGCGCGCGCCGAGCCGCGCAGCCTACCCCTGTTCCCTCCGAGGCCGCTCCGAAATCGGAGCGGCCTCGGAGGGAACTTTCTTTTGCCCTCCCCTCACCTTCCCCTCCCTTCCCCTACCTAACCCACCCGCCCGGCCCTGTCTAAACCCCATCCTTACCTTTGTCGGGGGATTTACGTCTCCCGGAGGGAGGCGTAAATCCCCGCGCGCCAGCGGGCCGCTAGCACGCCGGGACGCGACCACGCCCCCGGACCGCCCCGGGCCGTAACCACGCCCCCGGACCCGCCCCAAAACGCTCCCGACACGCCCCCAAAACAGCGCTGCGCTCGGTCCTGCCCCCGACATGCCCCCCTCCGAAAACCCCGGGACTTACGCGAGTCCCGGGGCTCTGCGCGCGCCGGTAGGCCTATGTAAAATAGGCTCACCGGCGCGCAGGGCCCTGCTCGCCTAAATCCGCCCGGATTTGGGCGGATTTAGGCGAGCAGGGCTCTTAAAATCCGCCGCAATGTGTACAATAGTGGATAGTCAAACAATAGATAAAAAACATAAAATGAGAAATACAAGATAAAATATATCGGACTGAATCATATAAAATAATAAAACACATAATTTAAATCAATTAACACATACAGTGTAAAAAATGAAATAATTTTCAAAGCAGCTTATGTGATTAAGTCTGCTTTCAAAATATAGGCTGAAGTCTGTATATGCTTTCTATATATATAGACTTCCGCCCTACAAGGGCAGTGATAAAATGACCCTCAAATACAGCATCACAATTAACTAAAAGTAGCATATTAACACAAAGAGCAGGGTCCTTTTGTATGCAGAAGGCAGAACTTTGCTGCATTCACATTGGACTACATAGTTTATAAGAATCAACCTTCAGAAGACATTTTGTAGCCTTTAGCTGGGCTAATCCTTTTGAAAAGAGATTGCAATTCAAATAGCCACATAGATGGAACACAGAACAATAATTCGTTTGAGTCTTCCTGAATACCAAGTGCAATATTCTCACATTTTTGATCTATAGTTTTTTTTTTACATTGCCAGTTTGATCATCCTATTTCCTGTTTAACTGCTTTGATATTGACCTCTTTTATTCATGAACGAACTTACATATGCTGATTCCAGTTTGCTAAAAGTAGTTAACTAAATACGGGCTTGTACTTTTTCCATATAGGATTTACATGCATAAACTAAAGAAGGTATGGGTTAGATTTTCAAAAAATATGCGCATGAGCAGACTGGGAGGGATCTTCCCTAGCCCCCCCTCCCATTTCTTTAACTCACGTTTTGCACCCTGCTGGTGTGCGATCCCCCAGCACAGAGGCAAATGGCTGCTGTACCGGGCGCCTCTAGCCCCACCTTACTCCCCGGACCACCCCCTTTTAAAGCCCCGGCACTTACACGCATCCCAGGGTTTACGCACGTGGTTGGGCCTGTTTGAAAATTGGCCCAGCATGCATAAGGCCCGGCCATGCACATAAACTCTGGGGTTTTAAAATCTAACCCTATGGGCCGGACTTTAATATCTACACTCGATTTTATAACATGCACGTGCAGCCGCGTGCATGTTATAAAATCCGGGGTCAGTGCATGCAAGGGGGTGCACACTTGTGCACCTCGCTCGCACCGCCCTAGGGGAGCCCTGATTGCTTTCCCCGTTCCCTCCGAGGCCCCCCCTGCCCATTTTTTTTCAAGCCCCGGGACTTACACGCGTCCTGGGGCTTGTACGCGTCACCGGGCCTATGCAAAATAGGCTCGGAACGCGGAACCCCCTGCGCGCGTAAATGTAGCTGGATTTACGCGCGCAGGGCTTTTAAAATCTGCCCCATGTGCGTAAGTAAGTTGTATATTCTAATAGATGAATTTTAAAAGCCTTACGTGAACTGAAACTAGGGGATGTGCGAATATGTCAGGCTGGTGTGCGCCGAGCAGATTTTAAAAGACGCCAGGATATGTGCGTACATGCTGCTGCATGCACAAGTGCAAAGTTTCCAAAAGGGGCGGGGAGTGGGCGTGGTCTGTTCCTGGATTTTAACTTGAAATTAGCGTGTAAATACTTTCTGTGCACTGGTGTGCTCCAGGGTCCCTTGCCATGTACTTTTACTTCTGCTATAGATGACATGGAAGTAATAAAACAAAAAAATCTATTCAGATCAGCGGGGTTTTAAGGGTCGGATCTAAGGCGGGGAAGAAGGGCTATTAAACTAGGGGGGTGTGGAAGTCCTATGCCTTAACTGGGCAAACTGGGAACACACTGGGAAAACTGGCAATGGCATTAGAGCGCTTACCTTTTAAAATATCCCCACTTACATGGTAGAAGTGGCATTTGTGTGCATAGGCGTGCATTCAGTTAAAACTGAGTGCATATGTGTATGCGGAGTGCATATTTTATGTGGTCAGGCTATTTGATAACATGTACAAATACATGTGTATGTTACATGTGCGCACAGCGGGGGTCCGGAACCCCCGCTGAACGACCTCCTGCAGTCGATCTCCTGCCGGCGCCATTTTCCGTACGGAAAATGATTCGCGGCAGGAGATCGCTCCCGGACCCCCGCTGGACCCCCAGGGACTTTTGGCCAGCTTGGGGGGCCTCCTGACCCCCACAAGACTTGCCAAAAGTCCAGCGGGGGTCCGGAACGACCTCCTGCAGTCGAATCGTGTTGGTCTATGGCCGCCGCCATTTTGCGCCACCATTTTGCAAAATGGCGGCGCAGAATGGCGCCGGCTGAAGACAACACGATTCAATTGCAGGAGACCGTTCTGGACCGCCGCTGGACCCCCAGGTAATTTAAGGCATTTGGGGGGGGGGGGGTTCGGGAGGGTGGGGGATTTAATTTAAAGGGTCGGGGTGGGTTTTAGGGTGTTTTAGTGTGCCGGTTTTCCTGCCCTCCCCCTTCCCCCGATTTAGCTACGGACCGCCGCTGGACCCCCAGGTAATTTAAGGCATTTGGGGGGGGTTCGGGAGGGTGGGGGATTTAATTTAAAGGGTCGGGGGTGGGTTTTAAGGGGTTTAAGTGTGCCGGTTCACGATTTTAACGATTTTCACGATACTCTAAACACCCAAACGGCGACAATACGATTCCCTCCCCCTCCCAGCCGAAATCGATCGTTAAGACGATCGAGGACACGATTCACATCTCTAATATCTTGGCACTTTCTTCTTCAGATAAAAAAAGTAATGCTTTGAAATGTGTCACAGCTTTTTACAGTATTATATGTTACTAAATTCCAGGTATTTTGGTGAAAATGGGGCATCGGGCCCTGGTACTAGAACCAATCCCTCAATTAGAACATTGTTCTTATGGGACAATCAGTTTTAATTTAAAATGTTTGAACTTAAGATATGGTTTTCAGGAACCAATTGCATCTTAAGTCTGAGGACTTCTGTGCATGTAAGTTCTAGAGGTGTGCATGAAAAAATTAATATTTTCTTTTGTTTTCATTTTTTGTTTAGTAAATGGAAAACAAACAAAAAAAATGATTTTTTTTCCATGCACATGCCTGGAACTCGCATATATATTTTAGGTATCTGCGAATCCACTGATGCACATACAGAACACAGCTGATTTACACACATACCTCCTTTATTTTATGCATGCAAGTCCCAAATGGAAAAAGTACAAGCCCTTACTTAGTTGGCTACTACTAACAAATTGGTGTCAGCCTAGGCATGTTTGTTCTTGAATGAAAGACAGGGTTCAATTTCATTATGTTTAAAAGTCTATAATTTTATTAATTAATTTTTAGTGCATGCTATATTTTTTTTTTATGATCCACCCTAAATTTTACAGCATATAATATTTTTTGAATATTATGCTGAAACTTTATAGCATGTATTCAAATGACATGAAGGACATTAACAATATTCATCTGTTTTTTGTGGCATTTCAGATGGGAAACAGCACACAACTATAAAACAAATATTGTTTATATTTTCATGTCATTTTAATATGAAAGTAGATCCTTGGTAAGTTCATAATGAGCATAAACTGTGCTGCATAAAAAAGTGACTTTCTGGGGCATGTGTTATGATCAGGCTTGTGAACCCTTAGACCGACGGGAGGATGGTGTACCTCAGGAGGTGGGTCCTTAGGTTCCCCCATCGGGTGGCGAGGCAGAACAAAAGATGTGACCGGCTGACCCTCGGCACTGAAGACTGAGGCGACTGTGGAGACAAACGGAGTCGTGACGTCGGAGAATCCGACTGGTTCATCGCCACTGGAAGCCCGCGGTCCCCCCGGGAGGAGCCCATAGGGACCCGGGCCGCTGGGACTTAGGTGGACCTTTGAGAGGTCAAGGAGTCATGAGATCAGTGCAAGGGCCAACTGGAGCTTCGCCACTGGAAGCCCGCGGTCCCCCCAGGAGGAGCCCATAGGGACTAGGGCCTCTGGGACTTAGGTGGGCCCTTGGAGACGATTGTCCAGAAGAAGTCCAAGGTCAAGTGCCAGAGGGTCGTCGCTTACCAGTCCGAGGTCACACACCGAGGGATCGCCACTTGCCAGTCCAAAGTCACACAACAAGAATCACCACTTGCCAATCCGAAGTCAGATACCAAGGAATCACTGAGACGAGACAGGAACCAGGAAACAAGGATCCAAAGTACAAGAAGACTCACCGAAGCAAGCAGACTCGAACAGCGATGAAGAAGTTGCCAAGTCAATGAGTGAGCAGGGGAAGTCTCCTTATATACTTCCCCTGGTCTGGTTCATTGGAAACAGGTGCAGGCAATTAAAGGGATGAGGTCCTTTTAACTTCAGTAAGGATGCGCGGCCTCGCGCCTAAGATGGCGGCGGCCATCTTGGATTCACGTCCGTGGAGGAAAGCTGCCCGATGCTGCGAGGGAGGAGCAGGGACGGCTCCCAACCTGGCGACCACCGTGGAGGCCCACGCCGGTGCGACTGGCACCAGAATCCCGGAGCTCTGCTGGCACTGCCATGGCGACCTGCCACCACGGGTCAGGTAGGGGGCCGTGGCCACGGAACACAACAGCATGTTATGGATTTTGTTCATTTAACAAAATTGTAAACTTCATGCTCGCATTAATTTTATGCCTGGTTCTCAAATAAGTAAAATCATGATCTTGTATTGAGCCTCATAACAACCCAAGTTTCATGCTCACTTTATACACATAACTTGGGTTTGGAAATTGGGGTTATAGTTACAATTAAAGCCTGATTACAAATTAAGGGAGTCATTTTCTATCACTGTCACACGCGAAAAGGGACTTTTCACTTGCAATAGCTAGATAGGGGTGGGGCGGAGTCGGCACCAGAAGAGGAGGAGTCAGGGCAGCATCGGGGTGGACATGGCGGTAACTTCGCTGGCGGCGATAAGATAAGACCCGTTATCGCCGCCAGAAGCGCGCCCAATAGCACCACTTTTCACGGTGGCGCTATTGGGTGCGAAAGCCAGCAGCGATAACACCGCGGTGGTGCTATCGCTACCGGCTTTCACAGGCCTGTCCCCCTGCCCGCTACCGCGCGATTCACAAACCGGTGCGATATTAGAAAATCCAGGCCTAAGAGAGAAACTTTCAAAGTCATTTCTATTGTAAAACAGTGGATTATCCATGGCAGCTTTTTCAAGCCTTCCCACCTGATGCGTTTTTAAAGATGGCGCTGGCCGTCCATTACTCCTACCATGTGACAGGGGCCGGCCAATGGCACAGATATCCTGTCACATGGTAAGGGCAAAGGGCCATCGGCGCTGTTTTTATTAGTGGCAGCCGACGGCCTGAGAGCGGGAGATCGCTCCCAGGACCACCACTGGACCACCAGGTAATTTAAAATGTTTTTGGGGGGGGGGGGGGGGTCGGGAGGGTGGGGGAAGCTAAGGGAGATGTTTTAAAGGGTCAGGGTCGGGGTGGGTTTAGGGATTGTTTTTGTGTGCCGTTTTTCCCGCCCTCCCCCAAAATGATAAGAGAACCCCCACGAACAATTTCATGGGGTTTTCCTATCGGTTTCGGGGAGCCCCCGATTTCTGACGAATTTGAAAATATTGTACAATATTTTCAATCGTCAGAAATACGATTCACATCCCTAATTTGCAGTAATACCTATGCAAAGCGCTAAGATAGCACACTTTGCAATAACAGCCTATTACCATAAACACACCTCTTTTCCTATCGCATGCGATATTTAGTGCATTTTGATAAATACAGGCCTTAGCCGGCTAATTTCTTGCTGGTTACCTTATTAACCAGCTAGAATTTATCCAGATATGTGCTCAAATATTCATTTAGCTGACTAACTTACATGGTATTTTCAGCAGCACACTTATCCCTGTATTCAATGCTGCTTGGCAAGTCTAACTTATCCGGTAAACTTAACTGGATAAGTTCGAATATCAGCACATATCAAGCTAAATTAACCAGATAAGTAGTGCTGCCCTGTTACACATATTGCTTGACTTATCTGGTTATCTACTTAGCTAGATTAAGTGGCTTATCCAGCTAAGTGGCGACTGCTGAACGTTACTGGAAATTCGGTGGCCACCACTTAGCTGGAAAATTTGCTAGTTATCTGGCTAAGTAGCCTTGAATCTTGGGCTCATGGAATCTAAGTCTAAGATTACATGACCTAACATGTTTTGTATTATATATGTTGTCAATTAGTATGCTTATTTTTGTTAGTCTTTTAATTTTGTTGTGAACCGCCGCAATTGAATACAGAGTGATAGTATACAAATAAATAAAATATATAAATAAATAATTCTTTTAAGTATTCAAACACAAGAAATCTAACAATTCAGCCTATAATCTCTCTCCCCACTCAAGCTTTAATTCAAAATCACCCAAATAGCAATACTGTTATTTACAATTTATGTTTGCCCAACAGCAGAGGCAGCATCTTCTTTCAGTAGTCCCGCACGATTAAGGCAACTGAGCTTCTACTTTATTATATATATCTGTGCTTCAAAATACAAATCACTTCTAACAGTCCTTTGAAGTTTCACACACTGCAATTGGTTTGACAGTGACCCTCTGAGCTATTACTCCTTTCTAACCATACTTTAGTTAATACCAGTTCAAGAGAATATCACAGCAGTATTTCATTCAGCAAACACACAGGAAAAAGGTGTTTAAGGCTTTGCCTGGTCTGGCTCATCAGAGCTTGGTATAGGGGTAGCCGTTGGTCCTGACGTGCTACAAACAGGCCTGGTTTTCAGGACATCCATAATGAATATGCATGAGGTATATTTACGAGCCTTGCCTCCATTGTATGCAAATATATCTCATGCATATTCATTGTGGATGTCCTGAAAACCAGACCTGTTTTTGGCATACCAGGACCAACGGTACCTAACCCTGAGTCACTCAATTACTTGATATTTATTTGTATCCTAGAGCCCTCAACCACAAATACTCCTGCTCAGAATCAAGAGTAACTTTTGAAATTTCCCTTTTTCTTTTATCTCCCTGTATCTTCCATTTTTATTTATATTTCTTCCCATAGAAAATCATGGGAGCTGGGCTGTATCACTGTAATTTCATTGAAATGGAATGTAGAAAAAGCAAAATATTCAAAATTTTAAAATGTCCTATATTGGTAGATGTTTTATCTACTTTAAAAGAGAGCATATTGGTCTTTTAAAAGCAGCTTGCCAGATATTTTCTAATTTGCATGTATGCTTAAAAGGCTTAGAAACAACATATGCCACCTCTTAGATGGTTTGAACCTAAACTTTAAAATATATGCAGATGACATACAATTCATAATTCCTTTCTCAGATTCTTGGGTCAAAACTTCTTCACTACTCCAAATTTATTTATTTTATTTTTTTTTAATTCTTTATTTATATCTTTGAATTACAAAGTAAAAAGATACATGTATATAATTCTCAAGCATACTTAAGAATTTCTTGAGGATAACTGGTAACTATAATTAAATCAAAATCATACCATACCAATCATAAATTATATCACCTGATTTCCATTTACCAAACGATATGGAGAGCTCAATCAAGCAAGAAAAGTTAAACTATAAAATATAACCTAACATAACTACAGAAGATACAGGTTCCATTTCAAATATAACCCTATATTATTCCTGGGAGGGAATGTCTCCTGTTTCTCCATGGGTCCTGACGTGCTACAAACAGGCCTGGTTTTCAGGCCGTATTGCCAATATTCAAAATGGCGCCGACCCTACCTTTGCCCTCACATGTCGACATAGTGAGGGCAAAGGTAGCGCCGGCGCCATTTTGAATATTGGCAATACGGCTCGAGTGCAGAAGGTCACTCCCGGACCCCTGCTGGACTTTTGGCAAGTCTTGTGGGGGTCAGGAGGCCCCCCCAAGCTGGCCAAAAGTCCCTGGGGGTCCAGCGGGGGTCCGGGAGCGATCTCCTGCACGCGTGATGTTGGGTCACAGGAACCAAAATGGCGCCGGCGCTACCTCTGCCCTGTCATATGATAAGGGCAAAGGGCCACCGGCGCCATTTCTCTTAACGCAGCCGTGGCCAGAGAGCGGGAGATCGCGCCGGGACACCCCCCCCCCTGGACCCCAGGTAATTTAAAACATTTGGGGGGGTTCGGGAGGGTGGAGGATTTATTTTAAAGGGTCGGGGTGGGTTTTAGGGTTGTTTTGGTGTGTCGGTTTTCCCGCCCTCCCCCTCCCCCGATAAAACAATTTTTTAACCTAAAAAACTAAGACTATCAGATTCCCTCCCCCCTCACCCAAAATCGATCGTTAAGACGATCGATCACACGATTCACATCCCTATAGATCACAACGGTTTACAAAGTGACATTCATCGTTATAACTCAACAAACAAACAATGATTGGTTACAGAGGTGGTGCTCATAGACCGTCATTCATATTTATCAAATTAAATTATCTAGTACGTATCAATAATTAATCTAGTACATAGGGCAATGAGTATGGAAAATCAGAGTGAAATGATAGTTTTCACATCTTAGCTAGAGGGTTGTTTTGAAAAATATACGTTTTGTTATGATGCTGCTTGCAGATCCCATCCCGCGAGCAGCCATTCACCTGCACGGTTTGGCCCAACGCTGCCACTGCTCCTGCAGGACATCCTCTTCGCGCGGCCTGGACTGCCATGCCACTGCCACCTAGGCCGCTCTGGAACATCACTGCTGTTCCACTTAGTGGCAGGAGCCGCCGCCCGATGTCGCAGGAATTCTTAGTGCGGCTAAGCCACCCTGGACCGCTGCTGCTCCTCTTCCTTGTGGCAGGAGCTGCTGAGGGACATTTTTTTGCTGCCCTAGTGCCGCTGCTGACTGCCTCCTTCATGTGGCAGGGACGCTGCCAACTTTGATGCCTCCACCTTCTCAGTCCTGCATAGGTGGACGTGCACTTCTCACTTCAATATTTAAAGGGCCAGCGGCGGGAGAAACCCACAGCCCCACCGGATGACATCATCAGTCTGCTCCTCATCCAGGCCTATAAAAGGCTCTCTTCCACTTCCTTGGGGTCTTTGAATCAGATCCATAGTCATCCATGCTTCTTTCTCCGGTCAAGGTCCTCTGTGGTCTTCTCGTGTCTTATTTGATGTTCCTGATGTTCCTGGTCTCCTTCATCCTGATGATTCTGGTCCTGTTCCTCGTTGGATCTCCTTCATTGTCTATTCGGTGTCCTGTTGTTCCTTGTCCTGAAGTCCCATGTTCCATGTCCTGAAGTTCCTGATGTTCTGTGTTCCAGTCCTGGTCTGATGTCCTCGTCTCTGGCTCTTCGTTCTGCTTCCAGGTTCCCTGCTTATCCACCTTTCCTGGTGTGCCACCGTTGTGGTCCATGACCAGCCCATGGGAGTCTGTGTAGGGCGCTTCGTGGCACAAGGCCTGTCTTCACGACTGCAGCACAGGTCTCCGGAAGGCCCTTGTTTTTAAAGCCGAGGTCTATTCCTGAATCCGAGTTCTGAGTGTTGATTCCTGAGTTTTGAATCCAGTTCCTAGTCTTCGGAGTACCTTGGACCTCCTTCCATCCATGCTCAAGTCTCAAGCCAGAACCTGCTCAGCTTCAGCTTGGTCCACGACCAGCCATGGGCAGCTGTGTAGGGCATGCCTCAGTGCAGGCCTCTTCTGAACTTTCAACATGTTTCCGTTTCCAAGCCTTCACTTTCTTGCCTGGAGCCTGCTTCACTTTTGGCGTGGTCCATGACCAGCCATGGGCAGCTGTGTAGAGTGCTGTGGTGCAGTACTCACTCTGTACTAGTGCCTGAACACTGAATCCTCGCCTGAGTCTTCCAAATTCCTTGAGACCTTGTCCAAGTCTTCCAAGTATCCTGAAACCTCATCTGAGTCTTCCAAGTTCCATGTATCCTCGTCTGAGTTTCTGAGTTCCATGTCTTGTCTTGTTCCTGCACTCAGCCTCCGTCTGGCCTCACACACTCATTGTTCCCAAGCGGCAGGTCCGGAAGGGCTACCGAGTGGCCGGAGGGCTACTCTTGAGACTAGCATTGCATTGCTGGGTCTCACCGGTGTGTGCAGGTCCAGTGGAGGGCTGAGCTTGCTTTGTTCCAGTTCCTGATGTTCCACACCTTGATCGTGGTCCAGTCTTGCTCCAGCCAGTGCCTGAACACTCTAACCTCCCACAGTATGTGTCTTGGGGCTCCTCCCTGAGCCACGCTGTGGTCCAAGGGCTCACAATCTCTCGTGAGCAAGCAACCGAACCTCCGCGCTCGCAACATGTTCTCTCGTTTGGTTTATTCTACATGATTCGAAAGTAATCTTTTGTCCTTTTTTGTCTTTGTTGCTCTGTATATTCTGATGTTTTTAAGTTAGATTATATGTGTTTTTGAATAGCCATGTTTTTAGCTCACATTTAAATTTCTTTCTATCTGGTAGAATATGTAGCGTCTCAGGCAGAGAATTCTAGAATTTTGGACCCGCTATGGATGTCTTATTTGCGTTAGAAGTGTGCTTCATATTGTGGGGATAGTTAATAGTCCTTTGTTTTGCAATCTTAGTATTCACTGCGGATTGCATGATTGTAGTGTTACTGCTAACAAATATTCATTGTGGATATCCTGAAAATGTGACTGGCTGGGGGTTCCCTGGGACAGATTTGGGAACCTCTGCTGTAAGACATGGGGTAACTTGCATGGAGTGGTAGTTACAACACATGGGAGAAGGGGAGTAGGTGGCAGATTCCGTGTGAGAATTTGTGTATATTTACCCAGAGCGAACTGGCCACTCCTGGACAAACTGGAGCGGCCGTTTTGAGTTTTATCTGCCATTATTTACCATGTTGCTAAGAGGTAAGTCGTCAGAGAGTCAGTGAGCAAATAGTTTACCCTGGGTAATTCTACATAAATATTCAGCAGCTCTTATCAGGATAAATTTGCTGCTAAATATAGCTGGGTACCATTACCTGGTTATCCTGAGGACAGACCTGACCTGACTTACCCATCTAAATTTAGTTGGAGAATCTTCCAGCTAAAGTGTAATCACATTCCCAAAAAGCCTCCAATTTTGCCTCTTGCTATATGGGCAGAGTTTCTGCAGACGATGGTTTATTTTTAACCTTGTAGGTTTGTCCAGCTAACTTCCAAACGGGCCGATGCAGTAATCTGCGCGTTAAAACACTCTGCTCTGGATTTTAGTGCACATTTTTAATGCTCAGATTGACATTTTTCTAACTCTCGTTAGAGTATGTTAAAGCGTGTTGAGTGTAAAATGTGTGTTTTGCGCAAACCGAACCCACATTTTAACTAAAAAATGCAGAGGAGCTGTCCCTGATAGACTGATGCAGTCCTGTTTGCCACTGCTGCCACTACTTATCCAGATATGTATAAACAGTAATCCGTCTAATCAGCAGTGAATGCTACGTATATAGATAAGTCCATGCTTATCCTGTTAAGTGGCTATTGTAAGCCTGATAAGTCCAGACTACTTTTTTTTCCTATTTTCCCTTTTTGATAGGGTTTTTAAGTGCCAGTGCATTAGCGCTGGAAACTTAACTCCGTCTCTGACCCAGGAGTTAAGCTTCCAGCACTAAGAAAGCCCATGTTTGACCAGGGGAAACTATTTGCATTGGAGAGTACTGCTTAATGATCTCATTTGCATGGAATTTCCATGTGAGGGTGTTAAACAGAGCTCCCATTTAGGAACGCACATTTTCTGTGTGTAAAATGTTTTGCTGCATCTTGACTGAGTTTTGTGCAAAGAAAATGCACGCTGAAGTGCAGGAGAAAGGTGTGTTCAGCTCAACACACTGTCTACATTGGTCTGTCAGCTAGCCAAACAAATCTTTTGCATATCAACCTCTATGTTAGTTATATGTTTAAATTTAGATTTGCAATTAATTTACTTAGATTTAGACACCTAAGTTAAGAGCCTAGATCTGAAAATTAAAGCTAAGCACATGATTTTTTCCCCCTCCCTAACTCTATCCCTGTAGCAGCCCTTGATAGGGGCCTAAATTTAAGACCATAGGCCAATTCATAGAAATTTTGGCAGAAAAGTTCCAAATGGTCCATCCAGTCCTCCCAGGAAGCCCACGGCAATATCTGCTGCACCCCACAGGCCACCTCATGCCCACCAGCTTCCCACACCGCAAAAGAAAGGGTCCTCGTTGGTTGGTGTCTGAATCCAGCTCCCCATTATATCCTGCCGCTGAAGCAGAAAGCAACTCTAGAATTGCACCAACAGTATCAAGGCTCACTGGGCCAGGGCAGTAACCACCGCATCAGCAAATTACCCCCATACCTGTTTCCCCAGACCACACAAGTCGGGGCCCCCGAAGGTTACCACACGGCTCCAACTCCCCCCTCTCCTCAATGTCAAAGCAGAGAGCAACGATGGAGTTGCATCAAGCAATGATGGAGTAGCGTCAACAGCAGGGGTGGGCAATTCCAGTCCTCGAGGGCCGAGAACCAGTCGGGTTTTCAGGATATCCCTAATGAATATGCATGAGCGAGATTTGCATGCACTCTACCTCAGGTGTATGCAGATCTATTTCATGCATATTCTGTTGCAGCCCCGGTCGCCGTCTTAGCAACCGGGTCCTTACCTCCGACAGGGTCCCCTCCGCGTTGCCGCGAGCCGCAGGATCCGGGGCCGGCCTGGCCGCATGGCAGCGGCGTCTCCACGAGGGAGACACCGCCGACGCTGCCAATGCCCGATATCGACTCCTCCCCCTGCAAGGAACGCGCGCGCGGGCTGTCCTTTTACAGGTCCAGCACCCGGAAGTGCTGAACCGCCCTCTTTCCTGACGTCAGCGCTGGTGGGGGATTTAAGTCGGCAGTGCTTCTTCCTGCTTTGCCTTGCAACGTGGTCACTCCTGAGTGTTAGTTGCTGTTCCTGATCCTGCCTGCCGGTTTCCACGCTCCTGTTCCTGTTTTCCTGACTTCTGCTGCCTGCCTTGACCCCGGTACGTCTCCACGCTTCAGACTTCTGCTGCCTGCCTTGACCTCGGTATGTCTCCACGCTTCTGACTTCTGCTGCCTGCCTTGACTTCGGTACGTCTCCACGCTTCTGTCTTCTGCCTGCCCTGACCTCGGCTCGTATTCTCGCCTAAGTCCCAGCGGTCCGGGTCCCTACGGGCTCCTCCTGGGGGGACCTCGGACTTCCAGGGTGAAGCCACCTAAGCCCTAGTGACCCGGGCGTCGACAGCTCCTCTGGGGGCGTCTCGGGCCTCCAGGTGAAGATCCATCTTCGGCTGAGCGTGTTCTGCCTCCCGACCGTCTCTCTTCGCCGGTCGGCCTAAGGATCCACTTCCGGGACATAACATATTCATTAGGGATATCCTGAAAACCTGACTGGTTCTCGGCCCTCGAGGACTGGAATTGCCCACCCCTGGTCAACAGTATCAAGGCTTATTGGTTGAAGGGTAATAACTGCCAAACCAGCAAGTTACTCCATGCATTCTTTTCTTCTTTTCCATTCTTCAGCCTTTAGGGATCCACAATATTTATCCCATGCAGTTCTGAATTCTTTCACTGTTTTGGTTTTCACCACCTCATCTGGGAGGACATTCCAGGCATCCACTACCCTCTCCATGAAGAAATATTTTCTATTGTTGGTTCTGAGACATCCCCCCTGGAATTTTACTTTGTGATCCCTAGTTCTACTGATTTCTTTCCAACCGAAAAGGTTTGACATGTTTACATCATTAAAACCTTTCAGATGTCTGTATCATATCACCCTTGCACCTCCTCTCCTCCAGGGTGTACATATTCATATCCTTCAGTCTCTCCCTATAGGTCTTCTGATACTGATCCCACACCATTTTTGGTCGTCCTTCTCTGGACCACCTCCATCCTGTCTCCATGCCTTTTTTGCGATAAGGGCTCCAGAGCTGAACACAGTACTCCAGGTGAGGCCTCACCAAGGACCTGTAAAAGGGCAAGATCAACTCCATTTTCTTACTGGTTATTCCTCTCTCTCTATGCAGCCCAGCATGCTTCTGGCTTTAGCTATCGCCTTGTCACATTGCTTTGCCATCTTCAGATCACCAGACACTATCACCCCTAGGACCCTTTCAGAGTCCGTGCTCATTAGGCTTTTGTCACCCACATTGTAAAGCTCTTTTGGATTGCAGCACCCCGGATGCATTTCTTGGTGCTGAATCCCAAGACACCATTTTAGGAGCCCAAGTCCCAAAGTTAAGTGCTTACAGCCTTTGAAAATTGACACCCCCCCACCCCCCCCTAAGCAGAAGCTCTGGCCTAATAAGATTAAGATGAATAAAAATTGCAGTTATGTAGTTTGACCTTTCAAGTGTTTCTGGGAGGTGCAGAAAGCTTACACTGATTTAGTTCTCTTTTGAAAGAGAAAAATGGAGAGGGAGAGAGAGTGAAAGTGAACGTCACAGGAAAGCATGCGGATCTATCTTCTGTAAACTTACTGCTACGGAGGGCTAAGCAGCAGATATTAGCACTGTCTATAGCTAACACACAGTGCATTTGTATACCTAAAACTCAACTTCAATTGTATGCTGAAGCTTTTTGGTGTAAAAAACAGGGAAGAGTTAAGATGGAAAAAGAAAATAAGATCTGGAACCACCGTCAGTGCACAAGTTACATGTAGAACACAAGTTCAAAGCACCATCTGTTTTGAGGTGGCTGTTCTTTTTTTATAGTTTATTTATTTCTCCAGTTTTGATGAATTTGTCAAGGAGGGTTATTTTATACAGAGTGTTGGTGAGTCAGATGGCAGACTAGCACAAGCCGCTCGTTATCATTGTTTATCTTCAACAGTAAAAAGATATTATTCTCTCTGGCACTGCAGTATTGTTGTTTCTTCTTTCTTGGTATGTAAAAAAAGAAGCAGGAGTTCATAGTTAACAAGCAATGAAAATGCCAGTTGCTGACAATGGATTGTTGCCTCAAATGTTATTTTAAGTAAAAGAAAAAAAAATATTAGCACTTAGTGGTGTATTGAAAAGAATGCTTAGATATAACTATTTTTTATCAGGCTGTTATGAATGTGGACCGGCTAGAGTGCTGAAAGGATTCGCTGGAGGAAGGCCTACAACGGGACTCGTAACCAGCAAGCGGTGCAGGACCTTCACCTATACCAGCCCTTGTTTCCCGCAGGTTGAGCCCTTGGGTGCTGGGGCCGGCAGGACTTAGGCGAGGGTCTCCTGGCTATGAAGAATCCAAAGAACAGTCCGGGTTGAGTCAGGCAAAAGTGTGGAAGAGACGGAGACGGTCCAGAGATCATGGCAGGCAGCAGTGGTGCGAGACAGAGATCCAGGCCAGATGTTGGGGCAGGCTGAAGATTAGCAAAGTTGAAGGATAAGCCAAGGGTCAGGACGGGCAGCAGACACAGAGAGAACCAGAAGCCAAGCCGAAGTCAAACCAGGGAAGCAAACCAAAGAGGGAACAGGAGCAGGATCAGGAACTTGAGAGCAGAGCAAGGCAGGAACATGGAGGCAGGAGCAGAGCTGGAACAGGAACACGGAGGACGCAGGAACAGGAACACAGGAACTGGAGAATGCAGGAACAGGAACTCAGGAACTGAAGAACGCAGCAACTAGACACTCAGCGAGTCGACCTGTTCCCAAGGCAGGAAACAGAGATCCAAGCTGGGGGGCTGGGACAAGGTTTCCCACTACGGCCCCTTTAAATCCTGGCCCGTTGTGCATGCGCCTAAGGGGCGGGGTTTGGAAGAGGAGGTTGGCGGCGTCTCCATCGTGGGGAGAATGCCGCGAGAAGGCCCAGCCAAGGCCTGGAGCCACACAGAGAACACCGCCAAGGACCGGAGAGGTGCAGCAGGTAAGGAGGGAACCCGGCTGTGGGGCCCACGGACGGGGTTCACAACAGTCGTCCCCCCTTTACACCCCCTCCCTGGGGTCTTGGTTTACCCAGATGGTCATGATGGAATTGACGGAGAAGTGATGTGTCCAAGATGTTGGAGGCAGGCTCTCACATGTTCTCCTCCAAACCACATCCTTCCTATGAAATTAGATACTCCCATGTTCAATGGTAGAACTGCACATCCAAAACATCACGTACTTGGTATATGGTCTCTTCCTCTGCTACTGTCTTGGAAGGTACGGGAGGTCTGCGGTGAAAAGTTGAAAGTATCAATGGCTTAAGTAAGGGAATGTGGAATACATTGTATATCCTCAAAGTAGGCGGAAGACGTAGGTGGTAGGAGACAGCACCCACTCGTTCCGAGACCACAAAGGAACCAATGTATTAGGGGCCAGGCGCATGGAGGGAATCCGGAGACAAATATGCTTGGTGCTTACCCTTATCCTATCTCCAGGGCTGAAAATAGGAGCTGTACGACGATGTTTGTCAGTGTTCCTTTTCACGATGGTAGCCGCTTGCTGCAATTTAGTTTGTGTAGATTCCCAGAGAGAGCGAAGCTGCTGGGCTGTGAGTTGGGCCACAGGCGAAGGTACTGTTAGAGGGTGCGGCAAGGGAGGCTTGAGATGTTTACCATAGACAAGTTGGAAGAGCGAATCTCCAGTTGCAGAGTGAACGTGGTAGTTGTAGGAGAACTCTGCCCATGATAGTAGGGGTACCCAGTTGTCTTGCTTATCCCCCACGAAGGAACAGAGTAAAGCCTTCAGAGAATGATTAGTACGTTCCGCTTGTCCATTGCCTTGCTGATGGAAAGCAAACATGAAGTCCAAGCGAACCTCAAACATTTTACAAAGCGCTTTCCAGTATTTAGCTGTAAATTGCGAACCTCGATCTGAGGCATTGTGTAGTGATAGTCCATGTGCATGAAAAATGTGCTGGGTAAAGAGCTGCGCAAGCTCTGGTGCAGTAGGAAGTTTAGAGAGAGGCACAAAGTGATCCATCTTAGAAAACCTGTCTACAGTGACCCAGATGACTTGTTTCCCCTTAGTTGGGGGAAGATCTACTATAAAATCTGTAGAGAGGTACGTCCACGGTTCTGCAGGTAAAGGAAGAGGTTGCAGAAGGCCCCAGGGATTGACCCGGCAAGGGCTTTTGCCTAGAGTAGGTGGGGCAGGAGTTGACATATGCTTGGACTTCACGCTTGACATGTGGCCACCAGTAGTACTGTGTTAAAAGCTCCAAGGTTTGGGCCTCACCCAGATGCCCCACCGTTAGAGAGTCGTGTGCCCAGGAGAGGACTTCCTTTCGTAGACGGATGGGCACAACCGTCTTGCCAGCGGGAACCACTTCAGAGGCGGCAATGATGACCTTAGCCGGATCTAAGATGTACTGAGGAGAGGTGAGTGTGTCCTCTGTCTCGGTAGTATGGGAGAGTGCGTCCGCACAAAGATTCCTAGATGCTGGCCGGTTAAGTAGAGAGAAATTAAAACGGCTAAAAAATAAGAACCAACGGGCTTGTCTGGGATTCAGGCATTGGGCTCAACAAATCTTATCAATATTGCTTATATAGATTGTGCAATACATGTGAATCATCATGAATACCCTTACAGCAGGGAGATATTTTTTCACTCATCAGCTACCAATGCATGGGTCATAATTTTAATGATAGGTTCACACTATTTCATTAGTTCAAGTATCATATCTTTAAGAATTTTTTCATATTGCAAATAAAAAGTAGTTTCATATAGCAAGTTATTTTCCTTTAGTCGTTTAGATAGTCATGATAAAACTGTCTGAAAACCCGACATAGCACTATATTTCAAAAAAATTCATCGGGGCTTAAAGTGCACATAGGGCAGATTTTATAACATGCACACGTGGTGTACATGTGCGCACGCTACCTGGCACGCACACACATACGCCTGATTTTATAACTTGCGCGCGCAAGTTATAAAATCAGGGGTTGGCGCACGCAAGGGGATACACAATTGTACACCTTGCACGTGCCGAGCTGCGCTGCCTCCCCCCGTTCCCTCCCAGGCCGCTCCGAAATTTCCCTTCCAATGATATATGGCAGCGTAACATAAGATTTTGGTTCAGGCCTTTGGCTCACTCAGCTTGTCCCAGAGTCCTTTGCTGTCTGCCTTAACTGAACCTGCTGGTATACAGTGAACCTTTCACTGACCTCAGACTCAAGAATTTGGAAGATATCTGGAAGACCTGTAGGCTCTGCAAAGCCTATAATTAAAGGTCAGGAGGTTATCGATGGCAGATGGCTGAAACTGCATTCTTAAAGAAGTTCAGAAGAAACAGAGCACATCAAAGCAATGCTAAACAAAGGCACCTTCAGGTGGGAGGAGATTTCTCAGGCTAGAGAAGGTCAGCTTATTACACTGTCATATTGTGTAAGTGATCCTCGTCACAAGCATTTAGCAGTTTGAATCTATATAATATAGCTTTTTACAAGATACTGAGAGACACAGGCTGTAGAGCTTTCTCTGTATTGAAGGTCTGATAGTCTGTATCTCCCAAGGATATGCAATAATAAATTTATATTTGCCTCAATTAAATTATTTGTAAATATCCTTGTGTCCAAATATCTGCAGAGAAGCGCCGCTGTACAAAGTCAGGTAATATGTATACCCCCTAACCTGAACTTCCCACCCCTTCCCCTAACTTTCCCCCCCCAGCTCTTCTCTAACCCCCCCCCCCCAAAAATTTTTATTTTACTTTTTGCACCTGCCGGCCAACTGCCAGCATATGATCCCTGGCACAGCAGCAAATATGGCCGCTGTGCCGGGAGCCTGCCCCCACCCCGCCCCTTTTTGCAAGCCCCGGGACTTACGTGCATCCTGCAGCTTTATGCACGCCACCAGGCCTTTTTAAAATAGGCCCAGCATGCGTAAGGCCGGTTATGTGCGTAAATCCTCTGGATTTACACGTGTAACCTTTTTTAAAATCTGGCCCATAATTTTTAAGTGTGAGTAACTGCAACATTTCAAAAAGACAAACCCATGAGGTGAGATCAACAAGATATATAGCATATTCCTATAATAACAATCATTGACTACACATTGTGGGGTAGATTTTAAAAGGTTGCACGCTGATGTACATGTGTGCGCACGCAAGTTATAAAATCAGGGGTCGGCACGCGCAAGTAGGCACACAATTTTGCACCTTGCATGCGCCGAGCCGCGCTGCCTTCCCCCGTTCCCTCCCAGGCCACTCTGAAATTTCCCTTCCCCTTAACCTGACCTTTCCACCCCTTCCCCTAACCTTTCCCCTCCTAGCCCTACTCTAACGCCCCCCAAAATTTTTGTTTTACCTTTTGCGCCTGCCGGCACACAATCCCTGGCACAGCAGCAAATATGGCTGCTGTACCGGGAGCCTGACCCTGTCTCCACTCCAGCCCTGGACAGCTCACGCCCCGCCCCATCCCTGCCCCTTTTTGCAAGCCTCGGGACTTACACGTGTCCCGGAGCTTTATGCGTGTCGCCGGGCCTTTTTAAAATAAGCCAAGCGCGCGTAACCTTTTAAACTCCGGCCCTACCTTTAGTAGAATTGAATTCCAAACATTCAATGAAAAGCATTCTTTCAATAGCATTGATCATTCATGAATAACCATCCATTTTAAAAGAAGGTGTACATCAGTGTCTGATGTGGACTATGCTAATGGTTCAGCCCTGCCCCTTTCAAAAATTTGCATTCATGCCATGTGGTACCGGAAGTATTGCATGCGTTATGGCGTTAATGCCAAAATCGGCGCGCACAGGCTGCCGATTTTGGGCAGCCTTGCGTGCGTCGACCCCGGATTTTAATGGATACGCGCAGCTATTAAAATCTTGCTTACTCTTGTTTGTGCCTGGTGTGCGAACAAAAGTACGCGTTGGCGCAGATTTATAAAATCTACCCCAAAATGTTTTAAAGGAACTCTTAACGGTCTTTATTCATTCCATTGTCCCTAACTCCTGAGGTAAAGAGTTCCAGAATATAGGTGCCGCTACTGAAAAAGCACATTCTCTCATGCCCAATAGTCTGTCCTTCTGGACAGTAGGTATATCCAACAAAGCTCTCTGTGAAGAGCAAAGAGCCCTAGCTGGATTATATATCCGCAGCATAGCATTTATCCAAGGAAGTGAAATTATAGCAATCCTATATTGTATTACAATAGTAATTTTTACATTTGATCCTCAACTGGATTGGAAGCCAGTGGAAGGCAAACAGATCATGTGATGAGCCAAGCTGCAGCATTCGGTAAAAGTTAGAATGATTTTATTATAGATGTTAGTAGACCTAAATAGATTGAGTTACAGTAGTCTAGTGTCGACATCAAAAAGGCCTGGTCAACAAAATGAAAAGCTCCAGGTTCCAATAGAGGTTACAATTACATCAACGTGAGCAATACTTTACTTATTCTTAGAATGTGGTATTTCTGCAATGCTTAAAATAAACTATAGAGTGGGAAGCATATTTTTGAAGTATTTTTTTATGACGCTTTTAACTTTTTGAAGTTTTTGATGTATTAAATGTTCAGCATATTTTTTCGCTTAATTCGATTGTTTTGTTTTTTTAATATATATTCTACTAAGATTGTTTCATTTAGCTTTGACATCAAGCTGAGAGTTACTGTATAAGCCCTAAGGAACAGCATAACTTTATACTTAGTCAAAGTGAGTCTAATGGGGAAATGCCAAGTATGTGCAGAATAAGAAGTTTTTCAATTTTAAGTATTATTCCTTGTAAGATAAGCTGATTAGATTTTTTTTTTCTGTTTTAGGTTGTAGTGCTCATCCATAACTTTATAGTTTGAACAAGCTAATTGCTCAAAATGCAGCTATGAATATTTTAAGTTCAGAATTCTTTAATAATACTTTTATGTATAAATTTCCCTGAAGAAACTATGGGCCAGATTTTAAAAAGGTTAAGCGTGACAGGCCTATTTTAAAAAGGCCCAGCAGCGCCCGTAAAGCCCTGGGATGCACGTAAGTCCCGGGGCTTGCAAAAAGGGGTGGGAAGGGGGTGGGGCATGGATGGTCCAAGGCAGTCCAGGGGCGGGGTCAGCAGCTCCTGGCACAGCGGCCATTTGCTGCTATGCAGGGGATTGCGCGCCGCCAGTTGGCTGGTGCGCGCAACTTGCACCTGCCCAGAGGCAGGCGCAAAAGGTAAAACAAAAATTTGGGGAGAGTTAGAGTAGGGCTGGGGGAGGGAAAGATTAGGGGAAGGGGTGTGAAGGTCATGTTAGGGGGAGGGAACGGGGGAAGGCTGCGTGCAAGTTATAAAATGGGGTGTACATGTGCCCGCGCCGGGTAGCGCACACACATGTATGCCTGCGCGCAACCTTTTAAAATCTACCCCTAGGAATATTAGCAAAACATAGGCCTTTTGTTAGGGCAACATAACGTTCTTGAATTTTTGAGCTGAACATATTTTGAATTATCATTGTGCTAACTAATATATCTTGGTGATCGGTTCATTACAAAACTCACATTTTGGGAATGTTTTGATATAAATTGGATAAAATTTGTTGGACAAATTGGAATGTCTTTTATACCAGTTATTATTAAAGTTCTTGCAAAATCTGGAGGCAATACAATGGCAAGTGATAGTGCTTACGGTCTTCAGCAACAAGTTGTGAACTGGCTTTTTCATCCCAGGTAAGTGGCACAAGCCACATGTGACAGCATATTACTGTTGTTTAAAGAGTATTAAAAAAATATTTAGTGTCTCTGGGATAGATTTTAAAAGGGTTACGTGCATAAGTTATGCGTGTAACCCTTTTAAACCCCCCTGCGCGCTGAGCCTATTTTGCATAGGCTCGGTGGTGCGCGCAAGCCCCGGGACGTGCATAAGTCCCGGGGCTTTGCTAGGGGGCGTGTTGGGGGTGTGTCGGGGGTGTATTGGGGCGGCACAACATTCGGGGCGTGCCGGGGGCATGTCAGGGGCGTGGTGCCGGCACAGGGGCATTCCGGGGGCGCAGCCGAGGCCTCCGGAACAGCCCCCGGGTCGGGTGATGGCATGCGTAACTTTCTCGACAAAGGTAGGGGGGGTGTAGATAGGGCTGGGGGGGTGGGTTAGGTAGGGGAAGGGAGGGGAAGGTGGGGGGAGGCTGAAGGAAAGTTCCCTCCAAGGCCGCTCCGATTTCGGAATGGCCTCGGAGGGAACGGGCAGCGCAGGCAAGTTGCACAAATGTGCATCCCCTAGCACGCGCTGACCCTGGATTTTATAAGATACGCGCGGCTACGAGCGTATCTTATAAATCCGGCGTACTTTTGTTTGCACCTGGTGCGCGAACAAAAGTACGCGCGGGCACACTTTTAGAAAATCTATCCCTCTGTGATTTGGTTGTGTGTGTGTATATATATATATATATATTTATTTATAAAGAGAGAGAGATACTGTAGATAGATGTAAACATATATAGATATTAGAGCCTATCCTATCTATCCTATGACTGACATAGAACTATATGACACCCAAATGTCCTGAATCACTATGGAGATAGTAGGCACTCTTTTCTTACCATGAGGAATTGGCAACAATTTTCAGACTTCCAATTTTCAAGACAAATTTCTAACAAGAGGAAAACTCAAGAAATGTTTACTCTTTTAAAGATCCAAGATATTTCTCTCAAATGACCACAGAAAACAAAAAGAGAATACAAGTTTAAAAAAAGAGTTCCAGATATTGGAACTAATAAAAGTAGCTACACTGAAGAAAAGTGAGATGAAAGAAGTAGATGTAGATGTCTGTAAGTTCTAAGCTAATTTCTGTTTCAACCCAAAAGTAACCAAATCTTGAACCTGACTAACATTAAGTCGTTAATATGACATCTTTGTCATGGTAAATGGCAAAGTTGTGAATGCCCAATAGGCCAATCAATTTCCTTACTTTGACATTCATAGTTAAATATTACACTGCATTATTCAAGATAGCTAGACTGAAGACATTGATTATCAGTTATGCCCTTCAAGTAACTGTCCAGTGTCCATCAGTCTTCTTCAAAGTTATAAGAGACCCGTTATCTTCCACATTTACACAACTCATTAATTTGTCCCTTACTGAAGGTGTTATTCCTATCAATCTGAGGAAGGCTGTTGTTCATCCACTCCTCAAGAAATGGGGAGGCAGATTTTATAAATCTGCACACACGCGTACTTTTGTTCACGCACCAGGCGCGAACAAGAGTATGCGGGATTTTAATAGATACACGCGTAGCCATACGTATCCATTAAAATCCGGGGTCGGCGCGCGCAAGGCTGCCCAAAATCGGCAGCCTGTGCGCACCGAGCCGCGCAGCCTGCCTCCGTTCCCTCCACCCCCCACACCTTCCCTTCCCTTCCCCTACCTAACCCACCCCCCCTACCTTTGTCGGTAAAGTTACGCCTGCTGGAAGCAGGCATAACTTTGCGCGCTGGGCCGGCTGCCCCACTCCATGTTCCGGTCCCGGGGGCTGGTCCAGAGGCCGCGGCCACGCCCCCGGAACGCCCCGGGGCCGAAACCACGCCCGCGGCACCGCCCCCGAAACGCCGCGTCACTCGCGACACACCCCTCCATGCAAGCCCCGGGACTTACACACGTCCCGGGGCTTGCGCACACCGCCGAGTCTATGCAAAATAGGCTCGGCGCGTGCAGGGGGGGGGTTTGGGGTAGGTTTTCGGGGGGTACGCGCATACCCCTTTGAAAATCTACCCCATAATTTGGACCCTTCTGACCCTAGTAATTATAGTCCCATTTCGTCCTTACCCTAGGTTTCTAAGATACTCAAGGCCTCAGGACTTTGTCACTTAACCATTTGGAAAAATGTAATATTCTCGATCAATACCAATATGGATTCAGGCATGCTGTGAGCACAGAACTTCTTCTTTTATCGCTCACTGACATGTCAAGAAGGGGTATTGATAGTGGTCATCAATTCCTCCTTGTTTCTTTAGATATTTCCTCTGCATTTGATGCTTTTGATCAGGACATTCTTCTCTGTCTGTTGCTACAATGTGGATTAGCTGGAACATTTCTAACCTGGTTTCACTCATATCTTTCTGAATGTTCTCAACACATTAAATTTAATCATGAAATCTCTTTAGTTTCTCTCAAAAAAACGTGTGTTCCTCAAGGTTCAGCTCTTTCTGCTGCTCTCTTCAATATCTATTTAACTCTAATTTGTAAAATCCTATCTAATTTGACTGATTGCTACAAAGTCTTTGCTGATGATATTCAGTTTTTGTGTATTTGCTCCTCTTGGAATGAAACTCTCAAGCACCTTAATATATGCTTTTTTGCTATCAAAAGTTGGTTAAACCACCACAAGTTTTCATTAAATGTATCTAATACAGAGTTTCTTGTGGTATCCAGTCCTTACTTTATATTCACTGAAAAATCATCCAACTTGATAATACTAAATTTCAGATCAAGAATCAAGTCAAAAGTATTGTTATTGTCTTAGGGGCCGATTTTAAAAAGCATTTACATGCGTAAATCTGGGTTTTACGCATGTAAATGCACTTTACTCGAGTAAGTGGGCTTTTGAAAATTGCTACAATATATGCCATTGAATCGTCCATAGGATTTATTCGCATAAGTGCACTTTACGTGAGTAAATGGCTTTTGAAAATTGCTACAATAGTAGTTACATTTATGCGCATAACTCCTTTGAAAATTACCCCCTTAGTACCTTTCTTTTCTACCTTAAATCAATCAAGTAATCAGAAAAGGATTTTACAGGTTGCATGTTATGTCTGGGCTTAAGAAACGTTTACATGCTTCAGAATTCCATACTGTACTACAAGCCTTGATATTTCCAATTATCAGCTGCAGCTTTTGCTAAACTCTTCAGCTCGCTTAATCAATGGTTTGAAACATTTTGATCATATTATCCAGGTTTGATTGAGTTATACTGGATCTCAATTGGTAAGAGAATTAAATATAAAATTGTCATGACTTTTTAAAAACTGGTTACCGACCAATCCTGTCCATGGGCGAATACTATCTTGAAATTTTATCAGCTCTCAAGAAATTTATGTTCTTCCCAACGGGGCTTATTAGATGTTCAATCCCCTAAAGTTGAATGCTGACATATCACCCAAGAATGCTCTTTTTTCAATTGCTGGCCATCGCTCTGGAATTCTCTACCAGTGAAGTTTAGTCAGTGTGATTTGGTTAAAAGCTTTAGAGAGGGTTTAAAGATCTTTTTGTCTAAGACAGCCTATTTTTAATGTATTATGATTTTTATTTTTATCCGTTAATTTTAATTTGTTTTAATTTGATTATTTTTAATATTGTTTATTGAGCTTCTATTTTATATTGTTATTTCAGTTCTTTTGCTATTTTATTATACGTGTTTATGTATGTTTCCTTGTTCATCGTCTAGACCTATTTTAGTGTTAGGCAATTCATAAATTTTAAAAATGTAAATGAAATTTAGCCGTATGAGTTAGAAATAAATTAAACTGGCTTAAACTCCCCCATTGTCTACTTGTTTAGACTGGGGAAAGACCTTTGTCTATATTATAGAATAATTTTTTAAACCATAAGTATATATAAAGACTGCCATTTTCTATGCCTCATACCCAAAGTGCCAATTGCTAGCATCAAAAGGGATTACATAAATAACATTAGTACCTCCTTGATTGGAAACCTCATTTGAGAGAATTGGGGTAAACATGGTTAGAGCACTGGAACAAAGTGCAATGGATTATCAGTATATATTGTTCATATTGGACTGTTCAACTAGACATCTCAAGGCAATCCCCCTATGGTCAACCAATATTCATAAAAAAGTGATCAGTAAACTGTTACAAGTATTTAATAGAATGATTGACCTAAGGATCAATTTTATGTCCCCATCTGATGCAGTATTCTCTCTGTTAATCCATTGGAACATCTGCAGGCAAGTTAGCCTGAACTTTTACTAGAACACGAAAAATGATGCTGAGAAAATGTACTGATTCAGATATATGACACTTGGACATACCTTCCCTACTTCTACTATTTGCTGTGAGAAATATTTCAATCAGACATTCAAAATGGTTTTTCTCTCTGTGAGGTCAGGTTGATTTTATTCCTCAAAAGAGGGTAATTATTTCCAGATGGCAGAAGCAACATGAGGTGATAAGAAAGGTAGGCCCTATGGACCATGATATATACAACTTGACCAGAAGAAAGACAAACATATTTTAGTACATAAATTTTCTAAATCATGAAAAAGGGGACAACTGTTTGTTCCTTTTGAATAAATTGAATCAGAACAGGGGCATTAATTAGCAAATATATAGCCACTTAAACTGTGGAAATTGGGGGAGGGGTGAAAATTGTCTTCACTTCAATGTGCTAAGACGTATACCTAAAAAATTTTTTTAATGTCTTTGTGTAAGTCAAAAGTAAACTCTGTGTACACCAAACTGAGACCCATCCTGGAGAAAACTTACTCCAAAGCTATACTATATCCTGAAAAGACTAAGAAATAGTGAAACGGAATTAGAAAAAGTGATTAAGGAGGGAGATTAAAATAGTGACAGGCTGTGTGGGCTGAGAAGAGCTCCAATTTGTCTTCTTTCTTTTTGCCTTTACAATAGTGAAGCACAAGGGGATAGTCAGCCCCTTTTCTCCAATAGTTCCTGATGTTGCTATGGGATTATAGTAGCCTGTGGTGTACCCTTGGGTGGCTTCCTCCTCATCCTTGCTATCGTCGGGAGAGAGATTGAGGCTATTGGAAGCCTCTGGGACTGGTGTAACTGGTGGACGTGAATGATGGCCTGAAAGAAAAGGTTGATGATATGTTCCCTCCTATATGAAGGCTTAGAGTCAGTGTCAGCCCTTGACTGAATTGCTGAAGGGAAGGAGGGAATCTAGCATATTACCGTCTATGCCATCATTGCACTGTTGTCTCTGTAGTCTGCCACTATTTCTTTGGAGAAGTCCCTCGCTTAGAAGATTGATAAAACTTGAGCTCTTCTGGAGAACTGAACCTTTGAGGACAGCCAAAGCCACACTCCACTCAGCCACCAAAGAGAGAGCCTTCTCGACAGCGGCGCCTACCATTTGGAATGCTATGCCCTCTGACCTTAGACAGGAAAATAGGCTCGGTGCGTCCCAGGGCTTCTGCCACGCACCGAGCCTATGTTGCATAGGCTCGGCGATGCATGCAAGCCCCGGGACGTGCATATGTCCCGGGGCTTTGAAAAAGTGGCGGGAAGGGGCGGAGCGGGGCCGGAACCTCCAGGCACAGCAGCCATTTACCGCTGTGCCTGGGATCGCGGGCCAGCCATCGGCCAGTGTGCGCAATCTACGCCTGCCCAGAGGCAGGAGCAACTCATAGGACAAAGGTAAGGGGGTTTAGATAGGGCTGGGGAGAGGGTTAGGGAGGGGAAGGTGGGGGAGAGGCGTAAGGAAATTTCCCTCCGAGGCCGCTCCGAAATCGGAGCGGCCTCAGAGGGAACGGAGGAAGGTTGCGCGGCTTGGCGCGCACAAGTTGCACAATTGTGCACCTTCTTCAGCGCGCCAACCCTGGATTTTATAACATTGCACGCACACATCTACGCCCGCGCATAGTTTTTTAAATCTTGCCAGCCAATTATAAAATCGGCCACTCGTGTGTGGGGATATCATATTTGATAACATGTGCGTGGCGATGTGCGCATGTTATAAAATAAGTGTGTCCATGCGTGCGCACCGCGAATTGTGCGCACATGGATGCGCACACGTGCCTTTTAAAATTGATCCCATAGAACAAAGAAACATGAAAGCAGAAAAAGATCATTGCAGCCTATCTAGTCTACCTATTCACACAAATTACAATCTATGAAAGCATGCGCTTGTCTTTCTCTATAATTATTGTAATCTATATTCATCAGCTACCTTTACTCTATAGATCTCCCCCAATGTTCCAGATCAAATGTAACCAAAATGGTGTAATATGTTTGCTTTATTTTTTATTTTATTATTCATTCTATGTCTTTGTTATGATCTGTTTTTCTTGAATCAAATTTGTGAAAATTCATAAATAAATAATATTAAAGAAGGGGTAGATTTTAAAAAGCATTTACTCGAGCAAAACTGGTTTTTGCTCGAGTATACACTTTACTCAAGTAAGTGGGCTTTTGAAAATTGCTACAATATATGCCATTGAATTGTCCATAGGATTTACTCAAGTAAGTGCACTTTACTCGAGTAAATAGCTTTTGAAAATTGCTACGATAGTATGTCACATTTACATGCGTAACTCCTTTGAAAATGACCCCCGAAGGGTTTATAGTAAGGGCAGTGCAAGAGTCCAGGATTGATTCAGATGTCTAGCTTACAGGGTCAATCATGAAGCCGTGTTAGAGCCTTATGGCATGATAAATGGGGTTTAACATGCGATAGACACGTAATGGGGTAGATTTTAAAAGGCTGCGTGCAGGCATACATGTGCGCGTGCTACCTGGCGTGTGCACATGTACACCTGATTTTATAACTTGCATGCGCAGGTACATGCAAGTTATAAAATACAGGCTCGGCGTGCGCACGAGGGTGCACAATTGTGCACCTTGCATGTGCCGAGCCGCGCTGCCTTCCTCCGTTCCCTCCCCACTAACCTAACCTTCCCACCCCTTTCCCTAACCTTTCCCCCCCAGCCCTACTCTAACCCCCCAACATCTTTATTTTACCTTTTGCCCTGCCTGCACCGGCGATCCTCTGACACAGCGGCAAATGGCTGCTGTGTCAGAAGCCTCTGGCCCGCTCCCTCCCCACCCTTTTTTTGCAAGCCCCGGAACTTACACGCGTCCCAGGGCTTTATGCGTGTCGCTGGGCCTTTTTAAAATAGGCCCAGCGTAACCTTTTGAAAATCCGGCCCAATGTTTATTGCATCATGCGTTAGCAAGCAAATGTGATAGTGAGTATGGAAAAGCTAGAAAATTATGTGAATGAGGGACTCCTTCCACATTTCATGGTAAAATAATGCAGAATAACATGAGTTGTAATGTGGGAAATAACATCTTTTTTTTTCAATAGAGGGGAAAAGTGTTTATCACGCCATAACTGCTATCGTGGATCACGGCTATTATCACATGCGATAAAAAGAGGCCTTCTCTGATATACCTACACAGCCCTGCTGGCTCAATAGAAACTGCTTTTCTTACCTGCCCTGTCTTCTTAAATCTACAATGTTAAGGGGAGTGTACTAGTAGTGGGATTCTGGCTGCTTCAGGCTGCTCAACAGCAACAACTCCTACAACAGGCAAGGGAGGTTTAAATGCCTCCTAGGGAAGTAGCTGCACCAGAGCTAGAGCCACAAGCCCCACCAGTGGAGCTTCCTGGGCCACAGCAGGCCTTTCCATGTAGGAGGGCACACAGGCAGTACAGTGCATCCATGACCACATTGCTGGGGATACCAGAGGAACTTGTGGTTATGAGGTATTGCCTGAGCTCTCAGGCTATCATGAAATTGTATCAAGAGCTCAAAGGGGATCTGAATCTGAACACGGATAGGTCCCACATTTTACCAGTCCTCACCAAACTATTTTGTGCCCTGCATTTTATGGCATCTGGCTCCTTCCAAACAAGAGTTGGGGTTATCAGGGGAATGTCCCAAATGTCTTTTTCCCATTATCTGGGCCAGGTCATAACAGCTGTATGTAGCGGAAATGGTAACCCAAAGCTACAATACAGCTCTAATGTTAGAGCTGATGCCAGCACAACGATGTGATAGCAAGTGAAGGCCCAGATAGTCCATGTTGAAATAGTACAATCAAATGGAAATTTGATAAATATCATACTACTCTGAACTTGTCCCTTTTTATCAGCAAAGGAGAAGCAGGTTGCAAAATTAACATCATTGTAGGACTTTGCTATTTTATTTAACTGTTTTGGTAATTTGTAAATGTATTTATTAAATGTTTTTATGACTGTTTGTTGTAAGCGACATAGAATACTGGTTAGCATGGCATATAAATATTTTAAAATAAATAAATACATATCTTGCTAGCTATCTAAATAATGTATGTAGTTACAGTGAATATTGACATACCTATTTCCAAATGTTACACACAGTTTTACAGTCTTTAGGAAAAGCTGGCTTAATTGTAAATCTAGCTAAATGTATTATATGAAAGTCAAAACTTAAGACAGTAACTTTCATACAGATGCCCATGTGCATGCATTTTTCGGTCTGCACCCAGGGATGTGGTCATTTTATAACATAATCGCACATATGCGCATGTTCTAAAATAATCTTGCTGCATGCTTATGTGCGCTGAATTTTAAGTGGGCGCATGCATGTGCGCACAAATCCTGCTTCTACCATGTAAGGGGGATTTTAAAAAGGACGTGTGCCGATGCCATTGCCAATAAAACCAGTTCATCCCCAGTTCCCCCCACCCGCAGCCGTCCCGCGCACGGGCCTGCTCACCTTCATAGTTCCACAGCGGGTCCCGGGACGACCACCCTCGCGGTAGTTGCCAGTCCCTGCCAGCCCTGGCATCCCGAGGCGGCGCGTCGCCGGGCCTCCACTGCGCGCCGGGCCTACCCCGAGGCTCGGGCACGGCCATGTTAGCCGCGCCCCTATGGTGTGCACGCGCAGACCTCCCGGACTCATGTAGGGCCAAGGGCGGGTCTAAACTCCGCGGCGCACCCTGATTGATCCCTCGATTTAAGGAAGTTCCTGTCTATGCTTCCTTGCCTTGGCAATCGGGTTAATTTGTTCTAAGATTGCCTCAGCATTTGTTCCTGCTCTTGCCGGTTCCTAGTCTCGTTCCAGGATCCTTCTGTTCCAGTTCTGTTCCTGACTTGTTCCTGATCCTAGTTCCTGCATCCTGCTTGTTCTTGTGTTCATTTGTCTGTCTACCCAGGTGGAACCCTCGGACTGTCTTACTGGTACTGACCTCAGCTTGTTCCTGACCTCCCTGCCTGCCGCCTGCCTGAAAGACCACAGCTTGTTCCTGACCTGCCTGCCTGCCTGCCTCAAGACCTCAGCCTGCCTTTGACTTCATCTGACTTCCAGTACCTGACCCCTGCTTTGCTGACCATTCCTCGGACTGACCTGGATCTTGACCTTTGACTGCCTGACCTCATCTCCAGATTCTGGCTCTGTTCCTTGCCTTGTCATCACCACCTCTGCTCTGGTTCTCCTTGTTCCAACCAGTTTTGAACCTGATCACACTCCCCCTGTATCTGTGGGCACGCCAGACTTTCATTCTCTTAGGAGACCCTGCGAGGCCCATCTACGTCCAAGCGGCCCAGATCCCTATGGGCTCCTCCCGGGGGGACCTCGGGCTTCCAGTGTGAAGCTCTTCCTAGCCTCTGTCTCCTCCAGTGCTCCTCCGCTCCCCCGGGGCAGTTACCTCCTGTTCCCTTTCAGGAGACGTTCCTTCACTGTCTCAGGATAAGGGTCCACCCCCGAGCGAAACGTTAGCAGGTAGCTTTGCCAAACATCCATGGTTTAAATGACTTTTGTCCCCCAGTTAGTCCCAAACCTTCAAACCTTGCAGATCTGCCTAGTTTTTTAATTTTTAAACTTACACGACATCCATAGCAGAAGTAGTTACGCGACAGGGGCCTTGGCACACCCAGATTGCATAAGTACTATTTACACACACATTTTAGGTTCCCATTCCGAAATGGCCATGCCCCATTCAAACCGCCTATGCCCAAGCCCGTTTTTGAAAACCTATGAGATGTGCGTGCTGCGACATTTACGCGTGTGTCTGGGCAGCTTTTAAAATCTGCTCAGCATACACGAGCCCAACATATTCATTCATCCCCTAATTAAATGCATGCATCAGGCTTTTAACATTCTCCTTGAAGAATCTAGGCTACCAGTTCGGCAGAGGTTAAGTAAAACCCCTTGTTACGAAGGGAAAGATTTTACTGGATTGCCAGACCCACAAACTTAAAAGCATGACATTTTTGGAGCATATTGTTTATTGCAGGAAATATGTCACTAGCAGCAGCAGCACAACTATCAGATCGAGCCTCAAATTCTGTTCAGCTGTCACACAGTTGAAAGAAGGTATTAACCAAAAAAATATTTTCTAGTGAATCTGTGCTTCATATTTTTTCTACACTCGTTAATGAGAGTTTTGTCTTTTGCAAGACATAGATGGAAAACAGCATCCTGTACTTAGCAAAGAAATGTTTCTTAGCAAAATAATGTACTCTGTTACTGAAAAAGAGTACCTAGCTATAATGAGGTTACTAGAAGCACTTCAAATATGGTTAGACAAAAAAAATGCCTCCTCATAGGGATCCAATGAATGAAAGGATACCAGTGCTAGGATTGTCCAATCAAGTTTGGAGCCCTTTCATTCCAGGTATTTCACAGAACAGGGAAGCTGTATGTCAAGGCAGATTTTTTTCTCATAAGATGAAGCCAGAATTCCAAGTGTTCACCAGTAACACTTTTATATTGAGGGATATGTGATATGACTCCCACAACCACTGGCAAGGACTGGGTTAAAACGCCATCCCATAAAACTTGGAATTGATCAACCATTACAAAATAAATCACCTGTAGTCAATTAGGCAATCTTCCTATTGGAAACGTTCCCTTCTACCAATTAAACTTCACTCATCTAACAGGTTTGCAGGTTTTTAAATCTTCGTTCACTTATACCTAGGAGAGAGACCAGTGTAAACTGCAGGAATAGGAATTTAATTTTTTGTCTCTACCAAGTAAAGTTCTGGCATGCTGGCAGTTCGTTCAGTAAACGTTTGAGCCAGCATTACTCCTTGAAGACACCAGGACCAAGACTAGCCTGCCACACCCTATTTGAATGTTATCAAAATTCCTGATTAAGCCTGTTTATGGACTAAAAATGATTCTGGAATGAATGAATGTGCTGTAGTAGATGTGGCCAACTTGAGAGCCACAAACAGATCTGGTTTTCTGGATATCTACAATGAATATTATGAGAGAGATTTTCATGCACTGCCTCCATTGTATGCAAATCTATCTCATGCATAGTCACTGCGCGGATATCCTTGAAAATCTGGCTTGTTTGTTGCTCTCAAGGGCCAGAGTTTGCCACCTCTGTGCTAGAGCATCTGTAGTACTGGTGTTTTTACTACATTTGGCTTTGACTTACTGTATGAGACCACAGTATTTTTGCTGACTGCATCCAGGGTAGTATTTTCTTATCTCTTCCTAGAGAGGGGTACGCGAAACTAATGGTCCTTAGAAGGCTAAAACCACTACTAACCCAAGCGCACTTTCGAACTGTTCTTCAAGCACTTATTTTCGCTAGCACAGACTATTGTAACACACTCTTCCTTGGATTACCACATTCAACACTAAGACCACTACAAGTATTACAGAACTCTGCACAGCCAGAATTCTAACTGGAAAAAGCAGAAGGGACCACATCACTCAAACTCTTGCCGAATTACACTGGCTGCCAATCGAACAAAGAATACAGTTTAAAACACTTTGCACAATCCACAAGTTAATTACGAAGAAAATACTGATTGGTTAAACACTGCATTAAGACTACATGTTCCCCAAAGAAATCTCAGATCAGCAAATAAAGCCTTACTAACCTTACCCTCTGTAAAGACAGCGAAACAAACACAAGTAAGGGAGAGAGCACTGTCATTAGCCGCCCTATATTATGGAACTCAATGCCACCCGAAATAAGACTAATGGGGATCTAAAACTTTTCAAAAAAAGCTTAAAAACATGGTTTTTCAAAAAGTCTTTTCAAAGTGAGAATGGGAAATAGGTGTTGCCAAGAAACAAGAAAGGACTTATACGCACAAGCAAAAGTCACCTGAGAACATATGTGTTGCGGTCTCGGTCGCCACGCTGGCGCCCGAGGCCTTACCTTCCTCCCGAGTCCCGGGGAGCTGCCGCGTTCCGCGGCCTCAGGACCCCGGCCGCTGCTTTCCGGGGAGCTGCCGCGTTCCGCGGGCCTGCAGTGCCTTCGGGCGCCATGCGCCGGCTCTCTCACGCTGCCGCGGCGTGGCCTCACGGCCAGTCCCGCCCCCAGGCGCGCGCCGCGACTGTCCTCCACTTTTAAAGGGACCAGCGCGGGAAAACCCGGCTCCTCCCTTCTATGACGTCAGACGCTGCAGGGCTATTTAAGCCCTGCAGTCCCTTCCCTTCTTTGCCTTGCAACGAGGTTCACTACTTCCTGTAGTTCTAAGTTGCGTTCTGGATTGCCTGCTACCTGCCTGACTCCGCTCTGCCTGACTCCGCTTGCCTGCTACCTGCCTTGACCACGGTTTGCCTGACTCCGCTTGCCTGCTACCTGCCTGACTCCGCTCTGCCTGACTCCGCTTGCCTGCTACCTGCCTTGACCACGGTTTGTCCGACTCCTGCTTCTTCAGCCTGCCTTGACTCCGGTTCGTGACTCCGACTCCTGCTTGTCTTCAGCCTGCCTTGACTCCGGTTCGTGACTCCGACTCCTGCTCTGCTTCTTCAGCCTGCCCTGACCTCGGTTCGTGACACCGACTTCTGCTCGCCCGCTGCCGACCCAGACTCCGGTCCGGATTCCACTCCTGGGTTTCTTCGGCCTCGCCTAAGTCCCAGCGGTCCGGGTCCCTACGGGCTCCTCCTGGGGGGACCTCGGGCTTCCAGGGCGAAGTCTCCTAAGTCCTAGCAACCCGGGCTCCCACAGCTCCTCTGGAGGAGTCTCGGGTTTCCAGGTGAAGATCCTGTTGCCCAGTGGGAGTTCTGCCTACCGACTGTTCCCTCGGGCCAGTCGGCCCAAGGATCCACATCCGGATTGTCTCCAGCATAACAATATGTGTGTTTTTATCTTTATTTTATCACACTTAAGTAGTAAGTTAAAGAATTACAGTTTACAGCAGCTACGGTTAGCTCATAAAGAGAATTTTAAGACACTTTACATATAGCTTATAATACCGAATTATGTATCTGAACAACTATGGCACCCCCTGGTTAAAGTTAATCCATTTCGAAATTATTTTTGTGCCTATTTGTAAACCGTTGTGATGGTATATCACTAAACGACGGTATAGAAAGTTTTTAAATAAATAAATAAAAATAAATAAATGAAGGACTTTTTTTTTTCTGTATTTTCATCTTGGTCATACTTCAACCAAGATCACAGCCTTTTTCATTTTTGTAAAAACAGCTTCATCCATATAACAGCTAGGAAACAATAGCATAACATAGATTCTATTTCCAAAAAATTCAGCATTTACTATTCACTTACACAAAGTACACTAATGATATATCATGGGATCATATATTATATGCTTTTTAATTAGAGCATATTTTACCACCAGTAAAATATAAAATGTTAACATTATTTATAGTTATTTTCTTCCATGCAACTTGCTTTACCTATACTCGCATCCACACAAATTACACAACATAATGTAAAGAATAAACCACATACAAGACATCTACAATTAATACTACTTAAAAATAACAATAAAAAGCAGTGGCATCAGGGCTTCAAGCATACCTTGTAAACTTTTCCTTTCCTGGAATGGTGTATACTTAGAATATTCCTACACTATCTGAAGGAACAATGAGATGAGGGAGAAATTGTTCAGTCGGAAGTAATTAATGGAATGCTTTGCTTTTTGTGCATGCCATATATATATTATGAGATGTTGATGGCTATTTTTTTTTTTTTTGGGGGGGGGGGGGGAGGCAATGGAACATCTATTTTTGAAACAGCATTTTTCAAAGTCTATCAATCTCCCCCAATTCACTCCCTAGAGGTCAAATGTAATTTTTGTCAGTCATCAGGTTCTTTGGTCCCTGGATATAAAGTTCATGCATTCCTAGATATTAATTTTAAAGTATATACAGCTTCTGCACCTTGACTTTGAAAATACATGACATGGTAAATCTGTTTTTTTTAAGATCCTAGTGAATGATATTTGATTCTCTTAATCAGCATGCTGACAGACCGATCGCAAGTCTTGTAGGGTCATACTATTGAATGTCCCTTCTTGTTATTAATTCCAGATGGGGCATAAATGCAGCACCAGCTAAATATCTTCAATATTTATTCTGTATGAATTTCTTTTTTATTACAAATTGTATCTAGCCATATCTGGTATTTTGGCTTACCACCTCAGTGGTTCTTGTAATAAACTCACTATTTTACTGCTGCAATCAAATTAAATTACAGAAATTGATTACGTTATTAAATCAAAAAAAAAATATGTGTGAAAGAGACAATTAATTGAAGACACTTTCAGATTTTCGTGAGGAGCTGGCTTGCATTTCCTTGGTACAAAGGAAATGCAAACCAGGTATTTTTGTCTTCTTCTCGGAGCTTGGAAAGGACCTAGCACTCAGCATGAATGCATCATTTCCTCTTGTTGCTAAGAATGCTTCTGTATTAGTGATGCTATAAGTGATACAAACAACAAATCACAAATAAGATACAAAATCTTTATTCATCTCTGTAATGGAAAGCAAGAACTGTACATCATATTCCAAGCAGCAAATCTAAAAGAAAACCAACAGTTTGTATCTTTTATTAGATCTCCATAGCATAGCTATGCAAGATTCTTATGCTTTCTGTCTGAGAGTTACCATGCAATCTTTGGGAAAAGCTGCATACTATGTTTATAGCAAATTGAATGGAGGGATGTGGAAAAATGACCATTATTGGTGCAGTTCTGCTTGTGGAACTCCTGGCTTAAGTTATTTCAGCCTGTTTGCTTTGATTGATGCACTTTGTCTAGTGCAGTTTTCTACCTCGGAGGCCAATGCAGTAAGGGGAGAAAAATGTTGCAGTCCCCTGCGTGACATTATTTGTGATAGCATCGACTATGGGGGTCATTTTCCAAGGTGTTATCGCGGGAGATAAATTCGCAAATCGCGCTAACAGCCATTAACGTGATTTGCGAATGCAAATTCGTAAGTTTATATTCAGAGGGCGAGCATATGTAAAACGGGAAACAGTTATCGTGTGCCGCGAAACAGCCGCAGTGTTAGTGCAGCTCATAGCTACAACACTTTCATTCGTGCTACGGGCCAGTAAAGGGTTATTGCAGAGAGAGAGAGAGAGAGAGAGAGAGAGAGAGAGAGAGAGAGAGAGAGAGAGGAGAGAGAGAGAGAGACTTGCTATAGTGCTTATGCCCTAGACAGTTATTTGTATCCCTATGATGGCCACCTAGTAACTCGAGGTGGGATTAGGTATGAGCGTAAGGGTTGGGGGCCACTTTCATACAACAGAGACGTACGGAAAGAACAGTGGTCTCTAGTGAAGATTTGCTGGCCGTCGGAGTGAGGAAACTCACTCCAAGAAGAGATTTGGGCAACGTTCTCTCCACCTAGCTTGATGGACACTCTACCCGGGCAACAACAAGCTAGGTGGAGAGAACGTTGCCCAAATCTCTTCTTGGAGTGAGTTTCCTCACTCCGGCCAGCAAATCTTCACTAGAGACCACTGTTCTTTCGTACGTCTCATGTTGTATGTGAAAGTGCCCCAACCCACCATCGAGTTACTAGGTGGCCCTCTCATAGGGATACAAATAACTGTCTAGGGCATAGGCACTATAGCAAGTCTCTCTCTCTCTCTCTCTCTCTCTCTCTCCTGGTGTGGGACAATTGCTCAGTTTCATA